>NW_020171828.1:414505-507205 GCF_003031525.2 Neophocaena asiaeorientalis asiaeorientalis
ACCCTCTCCTGAGTGGGGACCCCGACTCTGTAAAGGAACTATGCAAATGCGGGTCCCCCTCACCCCAACAGTGCCTGTGTCTCTGCACAGCCGTCCACACGCTGCTCCTAGACAGAGGCACGTCATGAGATCTGAAGTTGGCTCAGGGTCAGTTGTCCTTGGGTGGAAATCCCCATGAAGAGACTGCATTTTAATGATTTCCTTAGGATTAAAGATACTGAAACAAAGAGACCCTTGAGTGGGCAAATACATGCCCCTGGAGGACTCTCCTAAATCAATCGTTTGAAAAATGTGACTCCTTGGTGGAAGACTGGAGTCCAGAATCCGCGTCTTTGGGGTACCTGGCTCTCAGACGTCACTTGGTCGGTTAGAAGAGCAATGCCTTGGGCAGGGTTTTATTTTTCTTTTTTAGAAAACAGGGTGTTGAAATCCAGCCTATTTAAAAACCCCACCATTTGGAGAATTACAAGGGTTTTGTCCTGAATTATAGTGTTGGCGAGCCCAAGCCACTTGTGCTCACTGCTTTTTGTCTTGGTGCTATTCCAAGAACAGGAGGAGGAAGCTGGCCAGTTATAGCGCGGGTACGTGCGCGCGCGTGTGTGTGTGTGTGTGTGTGTGTGTGTGTGTGTGTGTGAGAGAGAGAGAGAGAGAGAGAGAGAGAGAGAGAGAGAGAGAGAGATACAGAGAGAGAGAGAGATACAGAGAGAGAGACAGAGAGACAGAGACAGCAACACAGCCAGTGGCTGGACAAGCAGGGGGATGAATGGGCCCAAGCTCACATCCTGCCCACTCACAGGTAGTTCTTACAGCTCTCTGCTGCCAGAAAAGGTCCTGGAGCCTTGGTAGCAAAAGTGACTCAGCCAGGCAGAAAGGAAACGTGGCGTAACATCCAAATGGAGCCTTTACTGGTGGTAGAGCAAACAAAAAGGGGCAAGCAGTGCAGTGCTGTCATCTTCAAGTTCCTTAATGGCAGAGAGGTGGTCCTCAGCTCTGCCCCCAGCGCTTAGCACATAGATGTCTGATAAAAGTTTGTGGAATTAAACATTTCTTTTTTTTGAGCACCAAAATATATGCAGGGTGTTGTCCTGGTGGGTGTGTCAAGCTCCCAGAAGCCTGACTTGGTGGTAGGATCACTTGCAAGGATTTGCAAAGGAGTCTTACCTGAAAGGAAATATCAGGCACTTTCGTTGAATATTTAAAATTCAGTGTTAAGTTTCATTTCCGGCAGTGTTATTACTTTATGGAGGTGAGGAATGTGCCTTTTCCAGAGTTGACCAGAAGCTTCCAGCTAGGTTGAGGAGAAGCAGGTGTGCCTCGGGCTTCACACCCAGGTGTAATGGTCTCTATCTTGGCAGAAGTAGAAGCAGCACCTCCGCAGCCTGGATGTCCCCTTTGCTTTGTGACCTCAGCAGCCCCGAACAAACTAGAATCTGTCTTCTTTTTCAGACACGAAGCTGCCCCAATAGACCCACCTAAGTGAAATGGCCATCCTCTCTCCCGTGTCCCTCACAGTGTTTGGATAACTCTCCCACTAAATCTATCTTAATCCTCACAATAACCCTATTAACTTGGTAGGGCTTATTCATGTATTGCTACCTTTAAGAAAAGGAACTGGGGTTCAGAATGAGTAGGGGTGTGGTGCTCAGGGCTTCCCAGCTCGAAGGCAGAACTGAGGCGAGATTTCAGGTTGGCTGCTCTCTGAAGCTGAATTCTTTCTCTCATACGACACTCCTCCTCAAGAAATGAGCCCCCGGGCATGTCCATGACCCAGCCCGTGTGCGCAAGAGCCAGTTAGCTTTGTGGCCAGAGGACAACTGTTCAAGCTATGGTGTCAAGGGGGGGGCTCTGCTTCAGGACAAGGAAGTAAAAAGCGTGAGTCCCCAACTGGGTTAGAATGTGTGGCTCTTCTTCTAGGAAACATGTAGCATCCCTAAGTCAGAGCTTTCTGCTCCACTTCTGGAAGAGGCCCAGGAGCTGGGCCGGGGGTCCCCCTCCCATGCCCAGGCAGTGGTTCCTGCACAGGACAGCCACAGCTACTTAGGCTGGCTGATCAAGATCTCTCTTTTATTTATTTATTTATTTCGGTACGTGGGCCTCTCATTGTTGTGGCCTCTCCCGTTGCGGGGCACAAGCTCCGGACACGCAGGCTCAGCGGCCATGGCTCACGGGCCCAGCCGCTCCGCGGCATGTGGGATCTTCCCGGACTGGGGCATGAACCCGTGTCCCCTGCCTCAGCAGGCAGACTCTCAACCACTGTGCCACCAGGGGAGCCCTGACCAAGATCTCTTGAAGGGCTCTTTGTTAGGGGTATGTTGGAGAAAAGGCCAGGGGGAGAATTAGTGCCTTCACTTTGGAGCTACTTTTTTGCTGATAACTTGGGTTTTCTTGATAGTCTTTAGTCCCAGAAACCCCATATTTACTTCACGAGATGTAGCTCCTCAAAATCAAATTCTATTGTTTAAGAGCCAACACGTGCCCAGCTGTGAGTGGAAAGCTGTTTCTGGATAGCTTCCTACCCCTGGAAAGTGATGGAATAGGAACTCAGGGTGCCTCTACACCCTCCTCTGACCCGATCTCTTTCTTTGACTTGCAAACCCCCATCTAGGCCGGATGAGAGCACCAAACGGTTTTCTTCTAAATTCTAAAGCAGTACACCTTCCGCAGGCTGGTCTGTTTCTCTGCCACTCTGAGTTAGCTGGAGAGCAGAAATCACCATCTCTCAAGCAACCTGAAGACCTCTAAGGTCCCTTTTGTCTCTGACACTATAGCGTTCTTTAAGAATCCCCATTGACATTGACCGTCACCTGGAAGTTATAGGGTGTGTAACAATATGATGACCAGTAGGTGGCAATGTGTTCCACCCGTGGTGATGGATGCTTGGAAAAGGAATGTTGGTGCCTTCTGTGTCACAAGTTAATAAGATGCTAATCTTTTAATCGAAATAAGCACTGATCTTAAAATGTGAAGATACTAGCTTTCCTCGCAGGAAATTTTCTGTCATAGAAACTGCACAAAAATCACTAAAGAGCCAACAATGATGGTCCTTCCAAGTCCAGATTTTATCTTGATTGGAAAGAGAGGCCATCTCCGGTTGGGAGAGCAGATGGGTTGGAAGCTTTACTTACCTCCTGTCAGCTTTTAGAGTAATTTGATTGTGAAAGTGTGAATTTTCTGGACAGAAAAGGGGAAGATATAAAATTGGTTTTAAAAAAGGAAGTTTAATGTCTGTTATGTCACAAATCAGTGTTAAAACACTAAAACTGTAACCAAAATAAATGTCTTACATTACAAAAATAAAAAAAGAAAAAAATGTCAACCTCTGAAAAATGTTGACGTTTATATACAATAGAGTCAATTTTATGTTCTTTAAAGAATGTAAATTCTGATGTGTTGGATATTTTCTGTATATTTTTGTATCTTTGTTCTGTAACCTATTGAGAGAAATGTTTTTATGCCTATGATTATAGATTTATTTCTCCTTTTAGTTCTGTTGTTATTTACTTTAGCCATTTTAAAACTCTGTTAATGAGTGCATACAGATTTAGAATTGTAATATATTCCTTGTAGGTGGAACCTGTATATATTGAAATGTCCTTTTTATTTTATATAGTGCTTTTTGCCCTTAAGATTTTCTGTCATGTATTAATGTAACTATACCTTCATTCTTTTGGTTAGTGTTTACAATGTAATTTTTCTCCTTTTCCTTTTCAAATCTGGGTATTTATACTTAAAGCATGTTTCTTGTAAGCATTATATTGTTGAATTTTGTTTAATGTCATCTGGAAAACTTAGTTCTTTGATACATTTAGTCCTTTTATAATTTATGTATTTTAGTCTGTAGGTGTTTGGGTAAATCTTGTATTCTATTTGTTTTATCTGTTTCATTTCTCTTTTTATCTCCTTATCTTCTTTGGATAGTCTTGTTAAAATCTATCATTTGAATTCTTAATTTTTCACTTCCAGGTTTCCACTGGCTTTAAAAAAAATTCTCTGAAAATTTTAATCATTTAACATGTTTCTCTATATATTTAAATTTCCTTGAATATACTAATCATAGTTATTTTAAAATCATATTCAGCTAATTCTAATACCTCATTTATCTGCAACTCAGTTTCTATTATTTTTTTTCCTCTTTGTTTTTGGTCATGCAGTTGTTTTATATCATTCTGGTAATTTGGATTGCATATCTGAACAAAAAGTTACAAAAGCTCCAGATAATATTATCTTCCTGTGTGGAAGTTTATTCTTCCCTCTGCAGGAAAGATAGTGTAGCAGTTATCACTTTAGCCTGTTGACGTGAAACAAAACATTTGCCAGATATTTCTTCAGCAAAGATGGCTTTATTCAGGATTAGCAGAGAATTGTATTTCAGGGTCTGCAACCCTGGCGAGCCATGTACGAGTCCCCCAATGGCAAGGGAGTGAGAACAGTTTTATAGAGAGGAAAAGGAAGTTGGGTGGCTATAGTAAAGAATGCGTCCACGGTTTTTCATTGGCTGAATCCATACCAGTAAAGAGGAGTCTCTTTTTCCTCCTGGGCTCTGCTATCCTTGCAGGGCATGAGAGCTCCCCCTGCTGGTCTCCCGACTCTGTGTGGGATTTTTGTTTATTAATTTTTTTCAAGTCAAATAAGGAACTGTGCTGGCTCAAAGTTGAGTTTCAGCCTGCAAAGAGTCATCTACTTCTGGTTTACCTTTGGTCTTTCTTGGTTTCTACTCAGGGCCAAATGTATTTTGTGGGGTGCTACACTCTGGATTGTCCTTAATTCTAAATTTTGTTTCAGGAGGCTTCAGAAAAGCTCTGCTTTCAGAGGTTTTATATGCTTACGTTTCTGCTTTTGTGCCCTGTGAATCTCTGTAATCACTAATTGCCTTGAGGGGAAAGCTGGCCATGTCTTAGAAATCCTCCAAGTCTCTGCCAACCATCTGGAATGCTGAAAGACTGCTAGTTTCTCTCTCTCCTAGCAGTAGCCTTTTCCTGGGATTTTGGTACTGGAATCTTAGCTTCTTGTTCATGCTCAAAATGGTAAATACCCTCACAGTAAAAATCAGCTTTGAGTTTTAAAATTTTTCTTTCCCCTGTATAGAAAGAATCTTAGCTTTGTGGTTTTCATTGCTCCCTCAGCTCTCTGCTGTCTTTAAAATATGAATTCTATATCTCATCAGACTTTTTTAGTTGTTCTGTGTGGAGCAGAAAATGGCCACTAGCTATTCCACTCAAAGTTGGAAATAAATATTGCCAAACAGAAATTTGAAATCTACAAAGATGTTCTTCAGTGATGGGATGGTTAGATGAAGTATGGTTGCTCCATATTCTGGAAGATAATGCATTAGGTTAAAAGATGAGGTAAATCGGTTTGTACTAACATGTGATAATCTTTAAAAATACATTGAGAAGTGAAAAAAGCAATATGAAAAATAATGTGTAAAATGTGTAATTATGATTTAGAAATATAAAATAATACCCTATATTCCTAAAAGTATTTAAGTACATATAGAAAGCAATTATAATAAGATTTATAAAAATACACAATAGGCTAATAGCTGTGCTTTCTTCTTTCCTGGATAGGCGACTTGAGATTTATCAATAATGTTTCCATTTTTAAATCAAATATAATTGAGAGATTAGTGTGGAACTAAAAAATTTCGGAGGAAAAGAAAAATTCTCTAAAATGATAAAATATAGTCAATACACATCTATTTACATGGCCAAGTTCTTTATTTATAGTTGTCTCCACACTTTCCTTGGAAGAGTTAACGTGATAGGAATTTCCAGATATGACAAAGGTTGAAGTTTTCCAAAGCATTTTAGAAGAATGTACACAAAGAACTAGGATAGAGAAAGTGAGATGGGATCTTAATTTCAAATTCTATATATGATCTATGACTTCCCTAGATAGACCGTGTTTTAGAAATCAGAAGTGTTTGCGTGTGGTGTGTGTGTGTATATACATACACATGTATATCTCTACTACAAAGAAAAAGACATAAACAGAGGGATTGAGAAAGAAAAAAACCAAAAAAATCAAAACATAAAATACCTAATAAGAGAGAAAAACATTGTAAAAGATACAATTTAGAGTTATAGCACACAAATCATCTTCCTAAACAATGTGCATGGTATAGTAAACAGACCCAATACAAAGCTAAATTTATAACTTTAGTAAAAGCCACAGAGACACAACTGACAATACACTGCTATTCTTCACTGTGAAAGAACAGATTTTTGCTATTTAGTATAGCTGCTGCAAAAATAGAACTCGTATTATTTTTACAAATACAGAAACTAAAAATGGATTGTTTATTTTTAATTTCATGTTAAGATTATATATGAAGTTCAATATTAAACACATTTCATGTACATGATATTGGGTTGGCCAAAAAGTTCATTTGGGTTTATAGAAAAACCTGAACGAAGTTTTTGGCCAACCCAATACTTTTTAAAAGTTGAAATGAATTTTGAGACACTCTGATTTCAATGTCATTTCTGAAAAGTCTTTGAAATTGACACTAAAATATTCCTTTTAGAAGTTGCTATATTTGCCATATAAAAATCTTGGTTTCTAGGTGGGAGAGCTTGTACTAATAACAGTTTTTTGGCTGGTATTGTTCCACCAGTCACTGAAAATCCTTACAATCTCAAATAAATATAAGTCTATCATCAGCCCTCCGTTCCTTAAGACAATCCCTTGAGGCGACAAACCTGTGAGTAAAACATGTTTTAAAAGCATTATTTTTAGCTTTACATTTTAATCTGACCCAAGGGGCATGTTGACATGACCGATTAAATGTCATTTCTGTTCTTCGTCTGTGCCAGTTCATTTTTGCGAAGATATTTCTTTAAGTAGAAACTTCCGACAAGATTGTCGTTTTGAGGTTGTGGAATTTAGAAATTCTCTGTAACAACATAATAAGTTGTCAGCTTGTCAAAAATGTATCTTATCTTTCATATGCTTTTGAAACAGTTAGAGATAAAGCTTTTTCTGGCTGTGATGACTTTCTGATTTATTAGAACCAGCATTGCACATCTTTTGCTCATAACTATGTGACTTGATACAGGAACACTTTTTTTCATGAAGCTTAAAAAGTCAGTTCTGAGGAACTGTACATTATTTTTCACAATGACAACTCTGAGATTGTGGGATTTACTCTCTGTATACAAGTGAAAATTTTACTTTAGGCACCCATCCCCACATGGCAGAAATAAAAACATTTTCAGGGTGATGATGATTGCTGCTACTACCGCTAAATTTGTGGTAGAAAAAATCAAAGCGCCATTAGGTCAATGGCATGCAACAACTGTGGTGCCTTGTTTGAGCGCGCAGGTGACATTTTTATGTGTCTTTACATGGGAAGTAATAGAAATACCCCCGAGTTATAATCCCTTTAATGTACAGTGGATGTTCTCTATGCTGGTGCTATAAAAAATGTTTAAGATTTGCGATCATTTACTATTTATAATCGTTATTAGACAGTTGGTCAGAGCAGAAAATGGGGCTTCCTTTCCTGGCATCACAAGGCTATCTAAGTTCCCCATAGCCTCCTTTCTGTAGAGGACAAGGGAGGAAATGACAGTCTAAAACCATTTAGACTTTATTCAAAAGAGCTCGAAAGAAATGGTTTTAATTGGAGAGGACTGTAATAACTGGTTCAAACAAACTTTAATTCTACCCACACTTCCCAGCTTGAGGAAGATTAGATGACTTATAGAAAATAAGGGGCTGCATTGTTCCATTTTTCATGTACATCTCAGTAAACATATATTCTTTTGTCTTGTTAACGCATCACAGAACCTACAAACCTTTTGGTTACAAAGAAAGTTAGCTTCCCCACAAGGCGTGGAAAAGCAGTTTTGTGGGTTTCCTGCATATGTTTACACAGCACTGGATTCAGACACACTGTTCTGATATCCCAAGTTGTGGAGTACCAGGCCTTCTTAAGATTATAGGATACCTAGGGTTATACTGCCTGTCTATGCCCAAAACTTCCATTTGCCAAGTTCTTTGGACATTCACCGTTCTGCTAGTCAATTCAGACACTTGTCATCCATTTGTATACTTTTTGGCTATCTTGAGGGGACTAAATTATTATATTGTTATTGATATTCTTTTCTCTCCACCTTCCCTTTCCTTCCTTCCTTATTCCCTTCCTTCTTTTTTACAAACAACTGAGTGTTGTCACTGCTTCTGTCTTTCCACTGAAGAAGACTATATATATGCCTGGGATTTCCCAAGGGGTACAAGCTTGCCTGAGAACATTTTAATCAAGCTAAAAGCACAAAAATATCAGAATATTCAATTTTCTAAGAATATTCAAGGTTAGTAAAACAGTAGTCTTATAAAATCAAGTTTTTGAAAGTTTTCAGACATAAGATGTTGGAAAAAATTGTGAAAGTTGGTGAAATTTCAAATTCTATAGAACTGAATTACATCTTCAAGTTATTTATTTTGAACTAATATTATTCAAATTAAGACGATTGTACATTTCCTAGTAATGCTATTTTATTTATAGATTTCAATGAGTAGGTCTTCATACTGCCAAAATTAATCTCAGAGTAATCTGAGAAATATGAACAGGTCTTATACCAGGCCCAAGAATAATAAGGGTATTTTTAAGCAACCCAGAAGACCATCTGGGACAAATGGAATGTGAGCTTCTATTTCTGGGTATTATGTCAAAGGAATTAGGCTGAATGTAACAATAACCAGTTTCTCTTATCTTTGCTTAGAATTGATACAAAGCAACCTTTTAATGAAGGATAATAACAAAGCTAGTTTTTATTTATTCTTCCAAATTTCTTTTATCTGTTAAGAAATAATAATTTAGTAACTTTGGCTTAAATTCTTATGAACAACTAGACATACCTTAAAAAAATAAAGTTAAAAGAATTTATAAAATTTACCTAAAGATTAAAGTCAGTGATTAGTTATGTTATTAGAGTGCATTTAAGGGGATGTGTGACTCCTGTTGAGCATTTGTTTGTTTCAGACACGTCTGTAAGGAGGTCCAGTGTTCGCTGGATTTTTCTGTAAACCACAGTATCTCTTATTCTTTTATTCGTCACAGCACTCAAGCAGTTCATAGCCATACTTATACAGAGGAGGTTTTGAAATATACTGATTACCAGGCTGCATTTTCAGACCAATTAAATCAGAATATGATGAGTAGTACGAGGCAAGGATCATTTTTCAAAGCTTTCTAGAGCCTTTATCAACAATTTAAATTTCATAATTGTTACACTGAACCTTACTTCAGTTATAATTAGAAAATTCTGATGGCTAAACATAAATCATTATCCAGAAAATTCTCACCACTGATTCCTCCATCTGTATTGGCATACGGTCTAAAATATAATAAAATATATTCTGCTGGAAACTGCAGTGTAAAATTATGTATTAGGTGTTGTTCATTTTCACAAGCTTCTAAAGCTTGTGATACTACGTTTGGCCTCTCATATTTTATTTATGAATTTCACAAGATTATGTGAAATGTCTGAGCCCACTGTTTGTGATCAAGATAATTTTATTCAGTAAACAGAGTAGTTTGAGCCAAGAAAATTCTGTTAAATATGAAAATATTTAATTTTCTATAAATCTGTAAAGTTTATCACATGTCATTAAAAAACCCCTAATATGCAATACAATTGCATGCATATCTATGTTATATAGGAAGAATCAAAATTTCTTAAAATGGATTATAATCTGTTAGCAGATTAATACACATTTCTTGGTATAGGAAAATTTAAATCGTTAAAATATTCACCATTTGATATGCAACTTAATGGATGATATAGCATTGTAATAAAGGTATATAATTTTGCTGTTATGATTTTTGGAAAAGAAATATAAATCAATTATAATATAGTGAGCACACAGGAATTTACTATATGAAGATAGGAGTGCTAAATTTTCAGGGACCAGGACTTGTTTAGAGTCACTTCTTACCTAAATTTACCTCTATCTTGAAATAATCAGAAGTGTAAAAGCATTTTGTCTTTTGCTTAATCTCAAAATAAAAAATTGATCATCAGTTTACTTCAAAGTTTAATGCACTGTTTACCTGATAGCATTTCATTTTCTCACGTTATCCTATTGCATTTATAGAGTTAGATTTTTATTAAATATGGTTCCTAGCAGGTTTTGTTCCATCATTCCTAGACTGGTTACCTTCAAGGCAATATTCTTTCCAGGTGTGGTATATTTTAAATCATTTAAATTATATTCTATCTTTCAGACAAAGGTCTGAACTAGAAGACTAGAATGGTCAGATCTTGGTTGATTTCATCTTAATAACTGAGCATTGTCAAAATTAGACAGATTCCTAACAGAATATTAGGTGTAAATATGACCTTAGACAATGCCTTGTCCTAGCCACTGCCTTATAAGTGAGAAAATGCACACCCAATGTGATTAAGTCACCTCCTCAATCCTATTTCAACTTTCTAAACTCCATCCATTAATAAATTCAAGCATTTGATACATACTTGTCAAAGGAACTTGATGAATTTGTTCGATAATAAGTATGATAGATAAAGGTAGTTAAAAGCTGAATACAAAATACTCTGCTTACTAAATAATTCAACATTGGTTAAATCTGCTTTTTGTTTTACACCAGAGAATAATCTTTGCGTACTTGAACAGCTAAAATTACTGAAAAAGTTAATTGGCAAAGGAAGTGCTCAAATTATAGTAAAAGTTTGACAGAGCCAAAATAATTCCAGTTTAGACTGTTTTGAATGGTGGGGGAGAGGCTTATCTAAAGCATTATTTGAGGCTTATTTAAATCAAATAAGTACATACTGTTTTACAGACAATTTTTTAGAGTAGTTTTAAGTTTGCAACAAAACTGAGAGGAAGGTACAGATTTCCCATATACCCTCTTACCCCACACATATGTAGTCACCCCTATTATCAATATCATTTACCTGATCTTACTAAGGGTGAATCTACATTATCACATTATAATCATCCAAAGTTAAGTGTTTACTTTAGGGTTTCCTCTTGGTATTGTATATTCTATGGGCTTGGGACAAATGTTTAATGACATATATCCATTATTATGGTATTACACAAAGCAATTTCAGATCCTCTTTAGGGCAGTGAAACTGTGCTCTGCCAATTAATCTAGCTACCACCCTGCTCCCTGGTAACCCCTCGTCTTTTTATTGTATCCATAGTTTTGCCTTTTCCAGAATATCATATATTTTGAATCCTACAGAAGATAGCCTTTCAGACTGGCTTCTTTCACTTAGTAATATGCATTTATGATTTCTCCATATCCTTTCATGACTTGACAGCTCATTTCTTTTTTGCACTGAGTAGTACTCCATTGTCTGAATGTACTGTGGTTTATTTATCCATTCACCTAGTGAAGGACACCTTAGTTGCTTCCAAGTTCTGTCCGTTGTGAATAAAGCTGCTGTTAACATTATATGCAGATTTTGGTGTGGATAGAAAATTTCAACTCCTTTGGATAAATGCCAAGGGGTATGTTTGCTGGATCATATAGTAAGAGTATGTCTAGCTTTATAAGAAATGTCAACTTGCCTTCCAAAGTGGCTGGCCCATTTTGCGTTCCCACCAGCAGTGGATGACAAATCCTTTTGTTCCACAACTTCATCAGCATCTGGTGTTGTCAGTGTCCTAGATTTGACCATTCTAATGGGTGTGTGGAGGTATCCTATTATTTTTTAATTTGCATTTGCCTGATGATGTATGATGTGAAACATCTTTTCCTATGCTTATTTGCCATCTGTATATATTCTTTGATGAGGTCTATGTTAAGGTCTTTTGCCCAGTTTTTAATTGGGTTGTTTGTTTTCCTATTGTTGAGTTGTAAGAATTCTTTGTATTTTTGGAAAACAGTTCTTTATCACATGTACCTTCTGCAAATATTTTCTTCTTCTGTATCTTCTCAATCTCTTAAAATTGTCTTTCATAAAGCAGAAGCATTTAATCTTAATGAAGTCCAGCTTACCAGTTAATTATTTCAAGATAATATCTTTGGTGTTGTATTTAAAGAGGCATCATCATGCCCAAGGTCATCTAAGTTTTCTCCTATGTTATCTTCTAGGAGTTTTATAGTTTGGGATTTTACATTTAAGTCTGTGATCCATTTTGAGTTAATTTTTGTGAAAGGTGTAAGGTAGTGTCTACATTCAAGTTTTTGCATGTGGATTCCGTTTTTTTAGCAGTATTTGGTGAAGAGACTATATTTGCTCCATTGTATTGCCTTTTCTCCTGTCAAAAATAAATTGATTGTATACGTGGGGCCTATTTATGGACTCCTTGTTCTATTTCAGCGATCTACTTGCTTATTCTTTCATTAAGCACATTGTCTCAATTGTTGTAGCTTTATAGTAAGTCTTGAAGTAGAATAATGTCAGTCTTCCAACTTTGTTCTTAATAGCGTGTTGGCTATATGAGTCTTTCACCTCTCCATATAAACTTTAGAATCATTTTATTGAAAGCCATAAAATAATTGGGACTTTTACTGAGATTACATTGAATTTATAGGTCAAGTTGGGAAGAATGGACATCCTGACAGTACAGTTTTACTATCCATTAACATGGAATATAGCTCCATTTATTTAATTCTTTGTTGCTGTTGATCAGAATTTTTTCATTTTCCTCATGTAGATCTTGTTCATGTTTTGTTAGATTTATACCAAAGTCTTTCATTTTTGGGGGTGCTAATGTAAGTGGAATTGTGTTTTTAAATTCAAAATCTACTTGTTCATTGGTATATAGAAAATCAACTTTTTAAAAATCTTTATTGGAGTATAATTGCTTTACAATGGTGTGTTAGTTTCTGCTTTACAACAAAATGAATCAGTTATATATATACATATGTTCCCATATCTCTTTCTTCTTACGTCTCCCTCCCTCCCCCCCTCCCTATCCCACCCCTCCAGGCGGTCACAAAGCACCGAGCTGATCTCCCTATGCTATGCGGCTGCTTCCCACTAGCTATCTATTTTACGTTTGGTAGTGTATATATGTACATGCCTCTCTCTCGCTTTGTCACAGCTTACCCTTCCCCCTCCCCATATCCTCAAGTCCATTCTCTAGTAGGTCTGTGTCTTTATTCCCATCTTACCCCTAGGTTCTTCATGATATATATACTTTTTAAATTCCATATATATGTGTTAGCATTCGGTATTTTACTCTCTCTTTCTGACTTACTTCACTCTGTATGACAGACTATAGGTCTATCCACCTCATTACAAATAGCTCAATTTCGTTTCTTTTTAATGGCTGAGTAATATTCCATTGTATATATGTGCCATATCTTCTTTATCCATTCATCTGATGATGGACACTTAGGTCCATCTCCAGGCTATTGTAAATACAGCTGCAATGAACATTTTGGTACATGACTCTTTTTGAATTATGGTTTTCTCAGGGTATATGCCCTGGGATTGCTGGGTCATATGGTAGCTCTATTTGTAGTTTTTTTAAGGAACTTCCATACTGTTCTCCACAGTGGCTGTGTCAATTTACATTCCCACCAACAGTGCAAGAGGGTTCCCTTTTCTCCACACCCTCTCCAACATTTATTGTTTGTAATAGAAAGAATTAGTAGAAGTAGAAAGAAAGAAAGAAAGAAAGAAAGGAAGGAAGGAAGGATGGATGGTGGGAGGGAGGGAGGGAGGGAAGGTGGAAGGAAGGAAGGAAGAGGGAAGGAAGGAAAAAAAGAAAAGATAAAGTAAAATAAAATAAAGTAAGATAAAATATAATAAAGTTATTAAAATAAAAAAATAGTTATTAAGAAAAAAATTTAAAACAAACAAACAACAAAAGAAATAACAAAAGAAAACGGACAGATAGAACCCTAGGACAAATGGTGGAAACAAAGCTATACAGACAAAATCTCACACAGCAGCATACACATACACACTCACAAAAAGAGGAAAAGGGGAAAAAATCATAAATCTTGCTCTCAAAGTCCACCTCCTTAATTTGGGATGGTTCGTTGTGTATTCATGTATATTCATGTATTCCACAGATGCAGGGTACATCAAGTTGATTGTGGAACTTTAATCCGCTGCTTCTGAGGCTGCTGGGAGAGATTTCCCTTTCTCTTCTTTGTTCTCACAGCTCCCAGGGGCTCAGCTTTGGATTTGGCCCCACTTCTGCGTGTAGATACCCAGAGTGCGTCTGTTCTTCGCTCAGACAGGACGGGGTTAAAGGAGCCGCTGCTTCTCTGGATCACTCAGGCCACGGGGGGGAGGGAGGGGCATGGAGTGCGGGGCGAGCCTGCGGCAGCAGAGGCCTGCATGACGTTGCACCAGCCTGAGGCGAGCCGTGTGTTCTCCCGGGGTAGTTGTCCCTGGATCCTGGGACCCTGGCAGTGGGGGGCTGCACAGGCTCCCCGGAAGGGGGGTGTGGATGGTGACCTGTGGTCGCAGACAGGCTTTTTGGTGGCGGCAGCAGCAGCCTTAGTGTCTCATGCCCGTCTCTGGGGTCCGCGCTTTTAGCCGCGGCTCGCGCCCGTCTCTGGAGCTCCTTTAAGCAGCGTTCTTAATCCCCTCTTCTCGCGCACCAGGAAACGAAGAGGGAAGAAAAAGGCTCTTGCCTCTTCGGCTGGTCCAGACTTTTCTCCGGACTCCCGGCCAGCCGTGGCGCACTAACCGCCTGCAGGCTGTGTTCACGCCGACAACCCCAGTCCTCTCCCTGGGCTCCGAAAGAAGCCGGAGCCTCAGCTCCCAGCCCCGCCCACCCCGGCGGGGTAGCAGACAAGCGTCTCGGGCTGGTGAGTGCTGGTCAGCACCAGTCCTCTGTGCGGGAATCTCCCCGCTTTGCCCTCCGCACTCTTGTTGCTGTGCTTTCCTACGCGGCTCCCACTCCACCACCCGCAGTCTCCGCCCACGAAGGGGCTTCCTAGTGTGTGGAAACCTTTCCTCCTTCACAGCTCCCTCCCACTGGTGCAGGTTCCCTCCCTATCCTTTTGTCTCTGTTTATTCTTTTTTTCTTTTGCCCTACCCAGGTACGTGGGGGGGTTTCTTGCCTTTTGGGAGGTCTGAGGTCTTCTGCCAGCGTTTAGTAGGTGTTCTGTAGGAGTTGTTCCACGTGTAGATGTATTTCTGGTGTATCTGTGGGGAGGAAGGTGACCTGCACGTCTTACTCTTCTGCCATCTTACTGGAAGCCCCCAACTAACTTTTATATATTAATCTTGTATCCTGCAACCTGCTATAATCACTTATTAGTTTCAGGAGTTGTCTTGTTGATTCTTTCATATTTTCTACATAAACAATCTTGTCATCTGCAAATAAAGATACTTTTATGTGTTTCTCTCCAAACTGTATATCTTTATTTCCTTTTCTTGCCTGTTGAATTAGTAACAACTTCCAGTATGATACTGAAAAGGAGTGATGAGAGGGAACATCTGTGCCTTGTGCCTGATCTTCATAGGAAAATTGAGTTTCTCACCAGTAAGTATGGTGTTAGCTATAGAGTTTTTGTAGACAGTCTTTGTCAAGTTGAGGACTTGATTCCTAGTTTACTGAGAGGTTTTATCATGAAAGTGTGCTAGTTTTTGTCCCATATTTTTTCTGCATCTGTTGATATCATGTAATTTTTCTGTTTATGTGATGGATTACATTAATTGAGTTTTGAATGTTGAAGCTGCCTTGCATAACTGGAATAAATCTCAGTTGGTTGTGCTGTATAATTTTTTTATACTTGTTTTGATTTGACTTATTAGTATTTAATTGAGGATTTTTATATCTATGATCATGAGAGATATTGGTCTGTAGTTTTACTTGTTTGTATGTCTTTGTCTGGTTTTGGTATTAGGGTAAAGCTGACCTCATAGAACAAATTAGTAAGTATTCTCTCTGCTGTTCTCTGAGAGATGATAGAGAATTGGTATAATTTCTTTCTTAAATGTTTGGTAGAATTGACCAGTGAACCCACCTAGGCCTGGTGCTTTTTGTTATGGAAGAACATTAATTATTGTTTGAATTTCTTTAATAAATACAGTCCTATTCAGATCATCTATTTCTCCTTTTTTAAGTTTTGACAGATCATATCTATCAATAATTGGTCCATTTTCTAGTTTATTAAATTTGTGGGCATAGAGTTATTAATAGTATATCTTTATTATTCTTTGAATGTCCATGTCATTAGTATGATCCTCCTTCTTTTACTTTATTAGAAATTTGTGTCCCCTCTCTTCTTTTCTTAGCTTGGCTGGAGGTTTATCAATTTCATTGATCTTGATGAAGAACCAGCTATTGGGTTTCATTGATTTTATTTATTGATTTCTTGCTTTCAGTTTTATTTGTTTCTAATTATTATTTCTTTTGTTTTGCTAACTTTGGGTCTACCTTGCTCTTCTTTTATTCAGTTCTTAAGGTGGAAACTTAGATCACTGATTTTAGATCTTTCTTCTTTTCTAATACATGCATTCAACGCCATAAATTTCCCTCTCAGCACTGCTTTCATTGTATCTCATAAATCTTGATAAGTTGTGTTTTCTTTTTCCTCTGCTTTGAGATATAATTGACATATAACATGGCATAATTTCAGGGTATACAACATGTTGATTTGATTCACTTATATATTGTAAAATAAGTACTGCCATAGTGTTAGCTAACACCTCCATGATGTCATATATTACCTCTTCTTTTTGTGGTGAACATTTAAGCAACTTAGCAACTATCAACTATACACTACAGTATTATTAAGTATAATCCCACCATGTTGTACATTAGCTCCCCAGAACTTATTTGTCTTAAAACTGCAAGTTTGTACCCTTCGATCAACATCTCCCCATTTCCCCCACCCACCAGCCCCTGGAAAACCCCATTTTACTCTGTTTCTATGAGAGCAAATTTTTTAGATTTCATGTTTAAGTGATATTATACAGTATTTGTCTTTTTCTGCCTAGCTTATTTCATTTAGCATAATTCCTTAAGGTCCATCCATGTTGTTGCAGATGGCAGGATGTTCTTCTTTCTCATGGATGAGTAGTATTTTTATATTATTTATGCTATATGCACACACACACACACCCCACATCTATTTTTATCTGTTTATCTGTTTTGGACATGGGTTGTTGTCTTGGCTATTGTGAATAATACTGCAACTAATATAGGAGTGCAGATATCTCTTCTACCTTCTGTTTTCATTTCCTTTGGATATATACCCAGAAGTGAGATTGCTGGATGTGTTTTTAATTTTTTGAGGAAGCTCCATACTGTTTTACATAGTGGCTGTACCAATTTACTTTCCCAAAAATATTGCAAAAAAATCTATTTTCTCCACCAACATTGGTTACATCATGACTTTTTGACAATAGTTATTCTAACAGGTGTGAGGTGATATCTCATTGTGGTTTTGATTTGTATTACCCTGATTATTAGTGATGTTAGGCACCTTTTCATGTACCAGTTGGCCCCTTGTTTGTCTTCTTAGGAAAAATGTCCTCTACCTGTTTTTGAATGATTGCTTGTTTTTTGATATTGAGTTGTATTTTTTGATATTGAGTTGTATAAATTCCTTATATATTTTGGATATTAACCCCTTACTAGATATATGATTTGCAAATATTTGCTCCCATCCCTAGGGTGCCTTTTAATTTTGTTGATTATTTCTTTCTTTGTGCTTTTTAGTTTAATTTTACTTTTGTTGCTTTCACTTTTGGTGTCATATCCAAAAAATTGTGGCCAAGACCAATGTCAAGATTGTCCCCAATATCTAGGGTTTTTTTTTTTTTTTTTGAAGTTTTATTGTCTAGGAGTTTTATTACTTCATACCTTATGTTTAAATCTTTAATCCTTTCTGTGTTAATTTTGGTGAATGATGTAAGATAGGGGTCCAGTTATATTCTTCTGCATATGATTACCCAGTTTTCCCAGCACCATTTATAAAGGTACTATGCTTTCTCTGTTGAGTAATCTTGGCTCTCTTGTCAAATATTAGTTGAGTGCACATGTGGGGATTTATTCCTGGGCTCTTGATTCTGTTCCATTGATCTCTGTACTATTTTTATGCCAGTGCCATACTTTTTTGATTACTATAGTTTTGTAGTATAGTTTGAAGTCAGAAAATGTGATGCCTTCAGGTTTGCTCTTTTTTTCTCAGTATTGTTTTGACTATTTGGATTCTTTTGTGGTTTTATACAAATTTCAGAAATATTTGTTTTATTTCTTGCTAGATACCATTAGAATTTTGAAAAGAGTTGTGTTGAATCTGTAGATTGATTTAGCTAGAGTGGAAATTTTTTACAGTATTAATTCTTTTAATTCATGAACACTGGATATTTTTCCTTTTGTTTGTGCTCCTCTTCAATATCTTTCATCAAGGTCTTATAGTTTCAAGTGTACTAATCCTTCACCTCCTTGGTTAAATTTATTCCTAAGTATTTTATTGCTTTTGATGCTATTATAAGGGGATTATTTGCTTAATTTCTGTTTCAGAGATTCTGTTATTAGTGTATAGAAATGCAACTGATTTCTGCGTGTTGGTTTTGTATCCTGCAAATTTACTGAATTTGTTGATTGTTCTAACTTTTTTCATGGACTCTTAGGGTTTTCTACATATAAGATTGTATCATTTGGAAACAAAGACAATTTTACTTCTTTCTTTCCTTCTGATTTGTATTCATTTTATTTCTTTTTCTTGTCTGATTGCTCTGGCTAGGACAGTACTGTATTGAATAAGAGTGAGCAACCTTTGTTTTTCCTGATCTCAGAGAAAAAGCTCTCAACCTTTCATTGTTGAGTATGATGATAGCTGTGGATCTGTCATATGTAGACTTTATTATTTGGAGGTATATTTCTTCTATTGCCAATTGGTTGAGCATTTCTATCATGAAAGGATGTTGTATTTTGTCAAATGCTTTTTCTGCACCGATTTAGATGATCAGATCATTTTTACCTTTTAGTCTATTAATGTAGTGTATAACATTTATTAATTTAGGTATGTTGGATCATCCTGTATTCCAGGGATAAATCCCACTTGATCATGGTGAATGATCATTTTAGTGTGTTTAATTCTGTTTGCTAATATTTTCTTAACAAGTTGCGCATCGGTATTTTTCAGGAATACTGGTCTTTAATTTTCCTTTCTTGTAATGTCTTTATCTTGCTTTGATATCAGGGTAATGCTGTCCTCAAAAATGAGTTTGGGAGGGTTCCCTCCCCTTAAATTTTTTTGAAAAGTTGAAGAAGGATTGGTATTAATTCTTTTTAAAATGTTTTGTATAATTCACCAGTGAAACCATCTGGTCCTCGGTTTTTCTTTGTTGGGAAATTTTTGACTACTGATTCAGTCTTCCTGTTATTTATGTGTTCAAATTTTCTATTTTTATGGGAGTCCTTCTTGGTAGTTTGTATGGTTATAGAAATGTATCCATTTCTTCTGGGTTATATAATTTTATTTTGGCTTACATTTGTCCTTAGTAGTCTCTCATGGTTCTTTGTATTTCTCTGGTATCAGTTCTAATATCTCCTCTTCTATTTCTGATTTTATTTATTTTACTCTTCTCCTTCTCTTAGTCAGTCTAGCTAAAGATTTGTCAATTTCCTTTATCTTTTCAAAGAATCATCTCTTAGTTTCTATGATATTTTCTATTGGTTTTCAGATCTATATCATTTGTTTCTGCTCTGATCATTGTTATATCCTTTCTTCTACTAACTTTTGACTTAATTTGTTCTCTTTTTTAGTTCTTGGAGGTGAAATATTAGTTTGGTTACGTTGTTTGAGATATTTCTTTTTTCTTAATGTAGGTGTTTATTACTATAAAGTTTCATCTTAGAATTGCTTTTGCAGCATCCCATAGGTATGGATGGGTGTTTTTCCATTTTCATTTGCTTCAAGGTATTTTTTTTCTTTTTCAATTCTTTCTTTGACCCATTGGTTGTACAGGATAGTGTTTTCAAAATTGCACATATTTGTTAATTTTCCAACATTTCTCCTGTTACTGATTTCTAGTTTTATACCAGTGTGGTTGAAAAAGATACTTGGTATGATTTCAATATTCTTTAATTTGCTCAGAATTGCTTTGTGGCCTACCATATGATGGAGAGTGTTTCATGTGCCCTTCAAAAGAATGTATATAATAGTCCCCCCCATCCATGGTGGCTATGTTCCAAGACCCTCTGTGGGTGCCTGTGACTGAATAGTACCGAATCCTATATATGCTATGTTTTTTCCATACATACATAAACACATAAACACGATAAAGTTTAATTTATAAATTAGGTGCTGTAAGAGATTCGCAACAACAACTAATAATAAAATAGAACAATTATAAACTGCAGCAAAAATTATGTGGTCTCTCTCTTTCTCAAAATATCTTATACAAATTTAATGCTTTTTCCATCTTAACTAAGGCCTTATCACATATTGTGGCTGTAACTTTTGCAGTTTGAGGTGCAGCAGCAAAATTATCATGAATTTATTTTTCCTTTTTAACAATTTCACTGATAGATTTGTTCTTACTGTGGATCTTAGCAACTTCAGTGTATGATGCTTTTCCTTCCTTATTAAGTTGAAAACTTTCACCTTTTCACATAAAGGAAGTATTTTACAGCGTCTCTTCAACATATCCAAATTGCCAGCAGTACTACTCTTATACTTTAGGGTTATTCCTAAGTAAAATAAGAGTTAGTTGAACACAAGCACTATGATACTGCAACAGTCAATCTGGTAACCAAGATGGCTACTAAGAGACTAATTGGGTAGGATACACTGGACAAAGGGATGATTCACATCTTAGGTGGGACAGAGCAGGAAGGTGGGAGATTTCATTATGGTACCAAAAATAGCACATAATTTAAAACTTATAAATTGTTCATTTCTGGAATTTTCCATTTAGTAATTTTGGACAGTGATTGATTGTGCTAACTGAAACCATGGAAAGCAAAACTTTGGACAGTGGGGAACTCCTATATTCTGCTGTTGTTGGATGGAATATTGTGTACATATCTATAAAGCCCATTCAGTCTAAAGTAAGGTTTAAGTCTAATGTTTCCTTGTTGCTTCATTGACTGTGTGATTTTTGCAGTGTTGAATGTAGGTTAGTGAAGTCCCCTACTCTTATTGTACTCTTTATCTCTTCAGATCTGTATTTGCTTAATATATTTTTTGTTCTCTCATATTGGGGGCTTATATATTTATGATACATCTTCTTACTGATTTGACCCCTTTATCATTATATAATGACCTCATTTGTCTCTAGTTATTGTTTTTGGCTTAACATCTATTTTCTCCATTGTTTTTCCTTATTTTTCCTTTGTTCCCCTCTGAATGGACAGTTTCAAAGTTTCTGTCTTCAATCTCATTGATTCTCCTACTTAAGAATTCTGTTGATGCTCTCTATTACATTTTCATTCCATTCATTGTTTTCTTCAGCTCCAGATTGCTGTTTTGTTCATTATTATGGTTTCTATCTCTTTGTTAAACTTTTCATTTTTTAGTGTATTATTTTTATGAGCTCATGGAATTGTCTTCCTTTGTTTTCTTGTAGCTCATTGAGTTCCTTAAAACAGCAATCTTCTATTCTTTATCTGGTAGTTGTAGATGTCCATGTCTTTGGATTAGGTTACTGGAAGATATGGTGGTTCTTTAGTTGTGTCATGTTACCTTAATTTTTCATGTTCCTTGAAGTTTTTTGTGGATGTCTTTGCATTGAAGTAGCAGTCACTTCCTCCAGTTTTCACTCTCTGCCTCTGGGAGAGAGATGCCTTCTGTCAATCTTGGTAGATGTTCTGAGGATATTTCAGACCTTCTATGGGTACACCTGCTCCATGCTTTTTGCTTTATCTTGTGATTTCTTAAGCTTGTATGCTATCTATGGACACTGCAATGCCCATGGCTTAGTGCTGACAGCCTCTCTTCTGTTTTCTCAGACATGGTGCTAGAGCCCAAGTTCGTGGTCTCTCTCATCTCTCACAGATGTGTCTGACTTTGCTCACTCTCTAGCCATTTTCCAAAGACTGCTCTTACAGCTGCCATCAGAAACATGCACAAGAAGCTGGCAAAAGTGTGCAGGTGTATGTGGGTAAGGCACATGGAGTGCTGAGGGTGCTCCTGGATCAATTGAGGGGACCCATGGGTGAGGTGTTCCCAGTAGTCCATTTATGGGCTTCTTGATGGAGTCCATCATACAATTAGTAGGATCTGTGTTCCTTTACTGTCCCCCAAGTGTTCTGTCTCCTGCTCCTCCCAGTCCCCAGTCATGTAGCTTATGATTTAATACTGTGAATGGGATGAGAGAGGAATGAGTCTCTGTGGCAGCATCTTGCATACCTGGGGAAGTCAGAGGCTTAATCACATGCTCTCCCATTTCCCCACAGGAGATGTCACAGGCTGAGGAAGATTTCTGTTAGCCCTAAGCTATGCTGCCTTGGGTGAGGGGTGATGCAGGTAAGTCAAGTTGTTTCTCATACCTACATAAATGTGTCCAAAGTCATATTTATTTTGCTCCAGTAATGTGCAGAAACTCTTCTCTAGAAAATTAGACTTCCACAAAGGCTCTTTTATTCATGGATGATTGTCTAAGTTAGTGTTCTCCAGCGGCTCCTGGGACCACAGCCAAAAGAGGCTGAATCTGGTTCATGGTCCACAGCCAGGATTGAGGTCTGTCTATCACCTGCCACATGGGTGGGTTACACTACTTCCAGGTTCCTTGGCATATGTCACTGGAACTCAAATCTCCCTCAAAGGCACTTCAATGCATGAATTGATGCTGAATTTTTGTTGTTGGGGGAAAACATGAGAGATGCTACCACGATGCTGATGTCACCCACCAATACATTGTGTTTCAGTTTCACTTAGTTCAAAATGGTTTTAAATTTCTCTTGAGATTTCTTCTTTGACTCATGTGTTATTTAAAAAGTATGTTGTTTAATTGTCCACATTACGGAATTATCCAGTTGTCTTTCTGTTATTGATTTCTAGTGTAACTCCATTGTGGTCTGAGAGCAGATTTGGTTTATGATTTCTATAATTTTAAATTTAAGGTGTGTATTATGGCCCAGAAAGCGGTCTATCTTGGAGAATGTTTCATGGGGGCTTGCAAAAATGTGTATTCTGCTGTTTTGGATGAAGCAATCTATAGATGTCTAGTATATCCAGTTGATTCATGGTGTTGTTCTGTTCAGCTATATCCTTACTGATTTTCTTCCTGCTGGATCTGTCCATTTTTGATAGAGGATTGTTGAAGTCCTCAACTAAAATAGTAGATTCATTTATTTCTCCTTGTAGTTCTATCAGTTTTTGCCTCATAGAGTTTGATACTCTGTTATTAGGCGCATACACGTTAAGAACTGTTATGTCTTTTGGGAATGCCCTTTTTAAAAAATCTCTGATGACTTTCTTTTGATGTCTGCTCTGTAGTACTTACTATTTGTACACAGTCATCAAGTTTGCTGGAAAGATCAGCTTGGGAAAGGTTTGAATTGCATTTCTTCTTGACCCTTGTTTGTTATTTTCACTCATTATCCAGTGAGAACAAAGGTCTGAAAACTGAAGGTTCGGAGAAGTATTTTTGAACTGGTTTTCTGTTTGAATATGGCAGGATTACTAAGTGTTAAAAAAAAAATAAAGAACAGACAATGTCATGTGATTCTGTAATTACTGAAGATTTCTTTTTCACCCCTCCTTCTTTTTATTTCTTTTCCTTCCCTCTCTCCTTTCCTCTCTTCCACAATAATTAATGTCTAATAGCTATAGATATAGCACAGAATGGGAATAGAAAATGACAGTCTATCAAAAATAGAAGTAATGAACTTTAATTACTCTAAAATGGGAAGAAAAAAAGAAAGTGTCCTAAATGTAAAACACAAAAATTCTATAGAGCTTCTACCAGAAGGGAAGGGAGAGGAAAGGAGAATACAATGTGAATGCTATGTCATGTTGGAAAATATCAGCCTTTTTGGCAAAGTAATCAGTTTAGAACTTTAAATACACATCCACCAATATCAAGTTCAGATTTATTATATTCATTTGATAGGTAATTCTCTTTGATACTCATTATTTTCCTGAGGGTCTATATATAATTGCATTTTTGTTTTCTTTCTTGACTAGTTATCTGGGACACTGATGTAACATAGTTTATCCTAAACCATACATAATTGGGCAATCTTATATTTAATCTGATCTATAGTTTTGTTTTTTAAAACGTGTTAAGGTTTTCTTTGTGTTTATATGCATTTTGTTGGGTACTGAGGTTAATTTTCAAACACTATTTAGTACATGCGGTTTGGGAGTTAATTCCACATCCAGTGGTGAGTTCTAATTAGTACGTGCCAGTGGTTCTCAGTCCCAGATGCAAATTAGAATCACCTGAGGATTTTCTACAAATTACAGATACCTGAGTACCACTCAAAGGGATAAGTCCTGATTATTGGGATATTGTTTTAAAAGCTCCACGGGTGAGTCTGAAGTGCAGTCAGAGTTGAGAGCAATTGATCTCAGGCAACTATTACTCTCATCCTCCTCTGGATCAAGCTCTGCGGGCTAAGTACTTAATGACAGCATTGTCCTGACCACAGAGACAGGTCAAGAATGGACACATGATCTGGTTTAAAACATGGGACCAAAGAGGAAGTTGCTACATACTTTTTTAAGAATTCCGCACTTTATAGAGAAAGCCATTGAAATATTTCGTCTCTAAGGTCTCTGAATATTGTCACTTGTTTGGCCTAAGGTCCAATATTTCTGCATCTACCTTGCTATCAACATCTGCAGAAAGGTTGAGTGGAGGAAACCACAGGGGAATGGAGTGAGTCTAAACTCTATCCAACTCTAAAACTAGTCTTATGGCTAATGTTTATATATATGAAATTAACCAATTGATGTCCTCCCATAAAATTTTGGACACTTCTGGATTTCATATTCTTATTTTAATAGTTTAGTTATGCCTGATGCAGTAAAGAATTTTGTCTGTAAGCACTTTTCTTTAAACTTACCGTGGATATATTTTAATTAATGTATGTATGTATATCAGAGCATCATTGGTTATATTTATAGTTTTTTCATAAGCATTGTTTATTTTCTATTAAAAATATATTTTGGTTGTTGAGCACATCTTCTCCTGTACATCTTTATGATAGTTGTTCACAAAAGAATTTCTCCAAGTATAGCGGAGACAGAATCTGCAAATGTTAGAAGTTGAGGTGTTAGAAATGACTATATTTTTATTCAACTGCATATCAATTTCCCACAGCATATAACTTCTTTGAATACTGATACTTTTACATCTTTGGCACTGTCTTTTCATGTCTTCTAATAATATAAATTGACAAAGCAACACATTTTTGCTAACTTTACTGTTTCCCATGTATTATTTCAGCCAAATAAAATGCAGTAGTCAATGGTATGTGCCATTCTTGCCTGTTTACATTATGAAACCCGCAACAGATGTAACATCATTGTGAAGTTTTATGAAATACTGCTTCAAACCGTTAGATTTTCATCAGAGTTCTCCAACTCAGGTGCTGATAAAAGCTGAGGAATTTACACAAGTGTTGAGTCTCCACATCAGGGAGGCTGAGGGGTGCCATAGCTAGTCTGTTTCAGTCTATTATGGCCATGTGGAATTGTGGGGTCAAAGTTAAAAGGTCTTGCAGTTCTTTTATTATGGGGAAGCCAATTTTTTATGGGAACTTTTGATGTTTAAATGTCATTTAAACCAGCCAAACAACAAATACACAAACACACACTGTGTGGGCCAAACACATCTGGCTTGCTGGCTAAAATATGTACCCTTTGGAATAGCAAAATAATTACAATCATCAGTCTGAAGTAGGGCTGGGAGTCTTCTCTCTGCCCTGCCCCCAGGTCTTGCCTGGTATAGACTCTCTCTCCTAAGACACAGTGGTCAACTACCAGCAACCTGGGTTCACCTTCCTACACTGTTATTTTTTGGGAGTTACCAGGTGTGAAGAGCTATCAAAAAATGTGTTTTCCTGCTTTCTTAAGTTTGTATATTCTACATTTTCTTTCTTAATTTTCAGCTCCATTGGCCACCCAGATTAGAGCAATGGATTAACTTTTGGATTTAGTGTTTGGTGTTATTTTTAAGCCTTTCTCTTGAATCTTTGTAATTATTTTTGAGGCCTGCCTAGGGCCTGCTGGTTATTAATTATATTCTATTGAGAACTGAAAGTTCTATCATGGAGCTCTTTCACTATTATAGATGCATAAAATAAATTATGGTGTGTGTGTATGTATATATGTATACATATGCATATGTTTATACAAATACCTCCTCATAAATTTTAGGATAAATTTCAATAGCACAGTAAATATAAAAGAAACTAAGAAAATAGTTGAATCTCCTGGTAGAGTTGATGGCAAAGTCTTATTTTATTAATAAAATTTTACTATGTTCCAAATTTGAGTGAAGTATAAGGTATTTCTAGCTGAAAAAGTCAGTCACATGTGTTGTTCAAAATTAACGACAGCTTAAGGTGTGAGTTCTTTGTTGTCACTAGATAAGGGAATTGTTAGTGCCACTTTTATCATTCTGTGGCCTGGCACGACTGGTAGAAGGGAATGAAAACAGTAACAATTACCTTCAGAAACTGCGTGCACTACTTTGGCAGCGGTGGAGAATGCAGTTGGCAGATTTTCTGGAGGACAGAACCCCAAAGGCCTTTTTGATATTTTCCACAATTTTAGAGGACTGCTCTGGTACTTAGCAGTCCCTACCACAGTTTCATACCCAGTTTTGGCGGAAAAAATCTGCCATCAAATAAAGTCTTGGATCTAGCAATAATTTTCTAAATGTTCAATTTCTTTGCATAAAATGACTAAGGATATTTCTTATAACCCAGTAAAAAGTAGTTCCAGTGAAGTCCTAATTTCGTTTATTTTTAAAAAGCTGTCTTTTTAAATAAAAAATTAACATGATAAAAGAATTTACAATGAAAAATGAATATCATTTCCACCCTAGATTCTGACCTCCCTCCCCAAAGCATTTTATTTTGTAAGAGCTTTTCTACACACACACACACACACACACACACAAACACACACACACACACACACACATATATACTTGGATGTTGAATTGTTTTTCCTGTGGTTTCTTAATTTTCAATAAACTGAAATAAAGTATATTTAGTTTCTGAAGAGATATACTATAATTTATATGCTAGGTTACTAGTCTAGCAACTATTAATTGTACCCCCCCCCCACCTTCAGGGTATACAAAAGGAAACTAGCCTTTGATAGGTGATAAAGCAAGTCTGTATGACAGAGTAGAGAGATTTAGGTCTTGTGTGGAGTGATATGTCTTTTCTCTGTTCCCTACATTAGAGGAGAGATAAAGGGACCCAACTTTTCTCAACCTAAGCCAAATGTATCTCTATAGCACCTCTCATAGTTACTAGGGGGAGTCTGCAAGAAGAAGAGGTCAGCATCTCACTCCTCTAGCTGGGACCTAGGTCAGCCATGGCACCAAGGTTAATTTGGTGGGAATGCTGATGGAGTAAATTTCCACGTGTCCCTTGGAGAGGGAGCTCACAAACATAGACACAAAAGCCTGCTTCTTGCCTGAAGCATCCTCAAGGCAGAGTAAGGAGAGAAGGCAGTAGCAGAGCCTACCTGTATTACTACCACGTGGTATGGGAAGAGGTGTGTTTATCACAAGCCAAATGGACACTAATGAAGGGAACTTGGCTTGAATTGTCTGGATAAACTTCTCCCAAAATGTCAGCTAGGGATGGTGGTGAGAGGACTCTAGTAATGGAAGACTTTGGGGTATATCAGTAGGGGACAGCAAATAATCCCTGATGTTTCACAGGAACTCATCTGGGATGGCATCAGGGATTATATAGTATGGAGGCTTTCTTGGAAGAGCCACAATCCACCCTAAATTACATCTAGCACTTGGCTGCCTGCTCTCCTGACAGTAGGTATGGCTAGATTACATCAGTCACATAAGAGACTTGAGCCTCCTTTCTTCCAACCTCACCTCTGACAGTGTGGGACACCCAGAAGCAGCAGAGTGAGAGGGGATGGAGAAGGAGGAGGATCTAATAGAACAAGGAAGGAGAGTGGAAGAAGAGACACATCATAGCATCCCCACTGCATGACTCCAAGCCACAACCAATACCTGAAGTGGGGAATGAAGAAGTGTTGCATTAGATGTGGTTTGGATTTAGAATGGACTAGATTTTATATATCTGAAAAATGAGTCATCATTATTAAATTAAAAAAAAAGACTATTCTCATGAGTTAAAAGTGATCCAAAAGCTATGAGGTGATGAGAAAAGTCACCATGAAGACAGAAATATAAAGTGGATTCCTATTTTCCTCTAAGTTTAGCTCTCAATAAGCCATTTATGCATATAGAAAATTTATCTATGTATACTTTGTGAAGCATAAATGTGAAATACTACTTGTGATGCTCCATACTTTTATTTCCTCCTTAATATATTTTGCATATATCTTAAATGAGTGTACTCTTTTAGTTAGGGTAATGCTAGCTGCCGCAACAGGTGGGTTCTGAAATCTTAGTCACTTAGCTTATTAGAAGCTTATTTCTTGCTCACATGATCAGCAATGAACTTCCTCCCTGGCCCTTTCTCTAGCAGCTTTGCAACTTGAATGCTTGGCTTCCAAGGTACCTATGTTCCTCTGTATTAAACAGAAAGAGCATAGAGGTAGAATGTGGGAATTTTTTGCAGACTAGGACCAGTCTGCAAAAAGAAAGGCACATACCATGTTTGTCCACCTTCCCTTGACTTCTGTACATGGCCACATCTGCCTGCCAGGGTAATTTGGAAATAGAGCCTATTTCTGTGACCAGAATGAAGAGTAAACTGCTTTGGCTATTATCTTACTATCCAATGACTAGTAAGCTAGTATATCTACATTTAATTTCAAAATAGCTACAGACTATTCCATTTTATGGCTGTTCCATAATTTATGTAACCTTATCCCTATTGGTGGACATATACATGTTTTCCAGTATTTTTCTCTTTCAAACAGTACTGCAAAGAACATTCTTATTCATGATTTTGGACACATGTGCAGGTCCCTTAAGATAAGTTCACAGAAGTGAAGTTGCTATTTGAAAGTTGAAAAAAAAAATTGGTATTTGTTGCCTTCCAAAGAGATTTTTATCAATTACACACCTATTAATAGCTTATGAGGTTGTCTATCCTGCCTACTTCCTGCTCCACTTAAGGGGAATTAGTGTTCCATTGTTATTTCTTTCTTTTAATAAATACATATTTTATTTATTTACATTAGTTTGTTGCAGTTATTCCTGAGTGCTGTTGTAGATATCCATTACAGCTAGTTTTCTCCTATTAAAGCAGCGGGTAGCAGAACTATACTCTGCCACTTAACCAATTCTGCGTCTTTGGACAAGGAATCACTTTGTATTACATGGGCTTACATGTCTCATTTGGAGAATTAGAATGTTAGATATGATTTTTTATAAGGATCCTTAAGTTTATATAGTTCTGTCAATATCTACAAAAGAAAGTGTTATGATCAGTTCAACTTTAGGCCAGGAACATGTTAATAATAGATTTCTTCATGAAGTAAAAGACATATCACTAGAAATAATGCTAGAGGCATTCAGTTCATCTAAGGGCCAGAATGCTTACCAGAACATTGGTATAATACTGTATAGTGTGATACCTTATAATCCTGCAAAAACAATGTTGCTATAATAATACAGAGTAAATATTTTTAAAACAAAGAAAATGAAAAAAATTAATGAAGTTTCCAGGTTTTAAATCATCTGTTTTTACATTCTTTTGTTAAATAATCTTGTGAAATCTTTCTATTGGACAAAAAAAAATGTAAAGTAAAATAATTACAATTTTTTAATGAAAACATAAGCTAGTAAAAGTCTGAAGTGAAAAGTCTTTTTTAACTAATGGTAATATTCTAAAGATATCTGTTGCTTAATATGCTTTAACCAAACGAATTTGCATTTGTGTATAGGCAGGTTCTTACGGCTCAATTTGCTTATATACATGTGTGCATATATACCCTTGACCAATGTGGAGTATATGAGGAATATTTGAGTAATAACTTGGAAGCTCCCTGTATCAGTTAAAATGAGAGCTTGGACTATTAGACAAGTATGATCAGAAAGACTGGGACTGTGTTGGTAAAACTTGAAGGTCTCCAGTTAAAGCTGTATATCCCAGTAATGGAGCTTTGTAGCCAGTGGCCCCAGAGAAGTGTGTGTGTGTGTGTGTGTGTGTGTATGTATGTGTGTGTCTGAGACCTGGGTAGGGGAGAGAGAGACAGAGAATGAGAATAGGGGTCCTATCTTTGCCTATATTGCTATAGTGGCTGTTGGATCTGAAGTCAGTTTGGAGCCAAGGTTCACCTCACAGGTGAAGAAGGTGAATCCAGGGAGAGGAGGAATCTGATCAATCAAGGCAATGAAGTTTTCTGGCAAATTTCCAAGGGGCGTTGCCATGCTCTTTGCTTGACGTGGGCTCTACTAGGTCCAAGGCAAAGCTGTGAAGCAAACTAGGTTCATAGTTGCAATTTCTATTCCAACTCTCTCACTTCCACTTCCACTCTCCATCCCCTTATAGGGCTCAGAAAGGTAAAGTAACTCTAGGGCCTAAAATAGAAGGGCAGTGGTATTAAAATAAGGTAGATCTTAATATTCCAAATACAGTTCTCTTTGGCAGCATTTTGAGTGGAATTCATTAAATTTTAAGCTACGCCAGAGTAGGGTCCTTTCCTTCAAGTTCACCTCATTTTCCAGGCCAGATTCAGTGCAGGTTGTGGGTACTTAGTATTTTTTAATGAATGTATGAATAAATAAATAACTGAATAAAGAGAGGAGAAAATCAGTCTCTTTAACCACTAGCATGAATTGCTATCAATCTCTTATTAATACATTTAAAATGATAAAACACTTCCATGTGAAACTAAAATGTAAACATTGAACTTAAAATAGTCCAAAATTATCAATATATTCATTTAGGCATCCCATTTAAACAAAGTCTAAGTAAAGAATAGTGCCTCATGACTTAGAGACTTTAATCCTCAAAGTTGTATTTTGCACGGTTGCTTTTATGTGTGTTTAACTGTTTCCCTGTGGAATACGTTAAAAGCTAACGAATTCGGTGGCCATTTGGAAAGCCTGACAGTAGCCTTTCATTAGGTTGCACTAACACCACAGGCATCCAAAGTGAGAATTGTGGAGGTTAACCTGCAGAATCCCTCTGGCCACAAGATATACATGAGCACTGTGTGCAAGGAAGGAACACATTTTCTATGAAAGAGACCAATTAGAAAACAATCTTCTGATCTCAGGAGAACAGCATTCCCAGATGGTTTTTCAATGGTTGGAAACTGGTTGTTTCTTAAATGAACCAAAACTGTCACCTTGTCACTGAAAAACAAATTGCCAATGAGGAATATGGGCCAATCTTCATTAAGGGACTCACAGAAGAGAAGCAGGTGATACCACATATTAGCTATTTACTTAGGAAGGCAAAGAAAGATTGAGGAAAGCTTGAAAGAATGAAATTACATCATGTTAATCCCACCTCTCATTATCAGTTGACCAGAAAACATCAGTGGCCTCCTGAGGCTGACATTACTGTCAGCAGTTTATTTCCCTTGCAATATGCCATTCAGGCGGGTGCTGGAGAGTAAGCGAGGACAGAATTGATCAGGGTAGTTTTAGATCTATCTTCAAAATATACTTTGAATGAGACCATTTCTGACCACTGCAAACACGTTCAGCCAAGTCAGCTTCATCTCTCATCTAGATGGCTGTGATAGACACTTGTTTATCTTGCTTCCATTCTTGTTCCTCTGCATTTTTTTTTTTTTTTGGCCATACTATGGCCAGAATTCTCTATTTAAATAAAATCAGATGCTGCTACTCCCCTTGCTTTTCAGGCCCTTTATGATCTGGCCCCAGCCATCTCACTGGTCTCATTTCTAAACCTCGTTCCCATATTCCATTCACATTTCTTATAATTACATGAAGAATATACTTTTTTGGATCATTTCCATGCTTTGCTTATTTTGTTTCCTTTACCTGATATTCTCTTCCCTGTTTTAGGTTTCCTAAAAGAGAATCTGGGCACAAGTGACTCCTATGTTGAAACTTGTGATTACATTCCTTCTTGCCTAAGCATTGTAACTTCCTGATTTCTATAGGAAAAAAACATTCAGTTACATTCACTACTACCAAGAGTCTCTACCTACAACATACCCTTAACCTTCTATTTTTGGAGTCTAGATAGGACTGACTAGGTCCTCTGCTCAGGGTCTCACATGGCCAAAATCAAGGTGTTGGCCTGGCTGGGCTTTTCTGCAGGCTTGGGAGAAGAGTTTGCTCTTTTATGTTGTTGGTACAATAGAATCTAGTACCTTGTGGTTGTAGGTCTGAGGCTCTGTTTTCTTTCTGGCTATCAGCTGCTGTCTGTTCTTTGCTCTCAGAGGCTGTTCACATTTCTTTCCACCTGAAATCATCAAATCAGCCATGACACATTGAGTCTTTCTCATTCTTCCAGTCTCTCTGACTTTCTTTTCTGCAATCAGCCCAAGAGAGTTCTCTGCTTCTCAGGCTAATGTGATTACATTGGGCCCACCCAGATAATCCCTATCGTAAAGTCAACCTGTGCCCAGGTTCTAGTGACTACAGTGAGACATTTTTGAGGGGTCATTTCAGAAATTCTTCCTTTACCACTAACCTAACACAGGCATTCATTAACACAACTCAAGAGATATGCTCTTGTAATCACTCATTACACTTAAATGCACAACTTCTGGCAAATAAAATTTTCCAATTAAAACACTTGGATTCCCGTTGTCAGACCTTTCCAAATGTAATCACTTTTCCCAGCTAATCATAAGGGAAAGTACCACAGAGTTTCTTGCCAGGAGCAAAATTGTTCTTTAAAAGAGATTTCCTAGTTTTAACTCAGAATGTCCTTTTTTGTCCATGTGGCAAATACTTAATCTTCCTTCAGTGACAGTTCACATATGTCTCCCTCTTTGAGAGGCTTCTGCATTTTCCTCAGGCAGAGATGATACATTTACTGTGCTCTCACAAAGCCTAGTTCATGCCTCTTTATGTCTCAACATTTTGAGCTGTAATTTGTGATTCTGTGTTTCTCTGCATTAGTGGATTTGAACTTCCTGAAGGTAGATACACAGCACAGAGGAAATTTCCTGGAATGTAATAGATAGTTAAAATATATTTTCTAAATGAATGAGTGAAGATGGCAACTAAAATGGGTTACAAGGGATGGGATCACATTATAAAATAGAAGATTGGGGACTCTGGAGTTTGATAAATCTGGCAACTTTATTTTTATGGTATTAAGTTAATATTTTCTTTGGGAATAACTTGCTCTTTCATGTACTATACTAAATTTTATTCTTCTATCACCCCACCGAGGTAAGCAGGGATTATAGACATTTTACAGATAAGGAAAACTCATCATAAATGAACTGCCAAAGTTCAGGCAGAGCCAGCACTTGATCTCTACCTGGAAGGCAGCATGACAGAGCAGAAAGGAAATGGATTTTAGAGTGAAAAAGGCCTGGACTTTTAGCAGTTGTGTGAACTTGCAAAGTTAATTAAAATTTCTGAGATTCAAGATTTGTTCATTTGTAAAGTGAAGATATCCTGCTCCTTAAATGATTATAAAGATATTTGATCAATTAATGCATTGATATATTGTGATATAAGAAAAATTCCTAGGAACATGGTTGGCTTGTTTTAGGAACTTAGTAAATGTTTTAATTTTCTACTTTGATTGTAAGAGCAGTATAGTAGACTTTGTAGTCTTTGGTATCTCTACATATTCTTTTTGAACTATTTTATTTCCCCTTTCTTCATTGTCACCCACTTTGCTTCTGCTGCCATTTATCACGGAATGTTATGTTGCCCCACATCTATCCTGGATGCAAGAAGAGGAATTTGCAAACTCATTTTCACTAAGGTGTTAGAATACAATAATAGTAATAATCAGAGCTTCTGTTTACTGAGTACTGCATATGCCTTACAGATTTTACACACTGCCTGCACCTGCACCACATTTGCAAGGTAGGGATTATAGTTTCCAGTTTTTGAAAAAGAAATTGAACCTCAAAAGTTTAGTAACTTGTCTACAGTTGCACATTAGGAACCAAAGAAACTGGTATTCAGACACAACCAGAACTGACTTCAGTGTCAGGCTTTCTCCATTATACAAAGTTTCCTCTTCTCAAGAAGAACTGGTTGGCTGCCCTCTAGGATTGGATGGGAATATTCTTGGCTGGTGGAACTTTTCTAGAATGTTTTCAAATCTCAACACTTAGGCAATTAATGGAGTCCCTGGCCCTCCATGAGCCCTACACCCTGTTGTATAGGATATGGATTCCATTTTTCCCAGGCTTGTGCTCAGAATTGCATGAGACATTTTTAGCTGCTATGGAAATCTGTCAGGTGGCCTTGAGTAGGGTTAAGTGGGATTTTTCTGAGGTTTAGTAGGGGTATTATTGGGCTTGGACAGAAGGAAGAAAGAGGAGGTCGTAGGGAAGAATCTTAATCCTGGATAAAGGAAAAACACAACAAATCCAAGTCAAGTAAATGAGTGTCTCAGTGTTCAGTTAGAGATACTATTTAGTGGGATAAGAAAGGGATCATGAAGATTAGGCTAGGTGCTGGCACAGGAGGGCTAGGTCAGAAGTAGGTGCTTTTGAGGTCAGGTGGTGAATTGGAGAGAAGAGAGGAGACTGTCTCAGTGTAAATAGCTCTTTGCATCTGTATTTTGGGCTTTTCTAGTAGTAACATAATAAATATGCGTTAGAATAATCTTGAATATGAAAATTCTAATAAGCTTATTTAATGAGTGAGTAAGATGCAAGCCAATATTGACAATAAAAATTCTGACTAGCTTTGTTCTGGACCTGTTGCAGTTGTTCTGATCCTGGGGACTATACGGGGGTCTTGGGAATGGAGAGAGGCCACCAGAGGAAATCTGGTAGCAAGAGAATTGCCTGTTTGAAAAAGTAGTTCTACATCCAATATTGTTTCCCTCTACTTGAGTCATTAAACTTCTACAAGTTTAGAAAATACATGTTGGTTAAAAAAATACACATTTTATTTATAGAATTGTGTGGAATGTTGGAAGAGTTAGCTACTAGAGGAATTAGTCATGAAAACATATCTTTTCCCAGGAGGAGTAAAAATGATATCCTTAGGGATTATTACTAAAGATGTGTTTTGTTGCTGGTGTTTTTATTTGAGGAGCTCCTATAAGATAAAGAAAATGTCATTAAATGTTAGAGAGACCTTTTTTTTATCTGTTTTTTAGAGCTAAAGAATGTCTTGAATGCCAACTAGCCTGGTTTTGGAAATGTCTTTGCTATATGATGCCACCATGCCTCTGGTTTGTTCGTGATTTTCTTTTATAGGAAAAAGGACATTTTATACCTTTTCATTTCAGTGTCAAGTAATGCTATTAGTTAGGTTGTAGTTATCCTTTTCTACTAGATCACATTAAGCCTAAAATAAGTGGGAGACAAAATTGATAGTATCATTTTTCTACGGGAAAATGCTTTTTGATTTTTGGTTTCCTTGGAGCACTTGTATGTTTCAATCAACTTTATACTTGTCTCTTCAATTGCTGTACCCTGCTGGGTAGCCATTGAAGACCCTTGACAGGACAGAATGAGGTCAGAGAAACATAGGCGAGAAGGACACAGAGCAGTGTGTAGGTCTAGCAGATGTCACTAGATTTTCAACAGGAGGAGGAAAGCTGACAAATGGTCATTGAAATAACTGCCTTAAATTAAGGAGATAGCACTTTCAGAATCTGATAAAACGCGTTTGAGAGGAGCTTCAAGATGGCGGAAGAGTAAGGCGTGATCACCTTGCTCCCCACAAATACATCAGAAATACATCTACACGTGGAACAACTCCTACAGAACACCTACTGAATGCTGGCAGAAGACCTCAGACCTCCCAAAAGGCAAGAAAATTCCCCACGTGCCTGGGTAGGGCAAAGGAAAAAAAAGAAAAAACAGAGACAAAAGAATAGGGACGGGACCTGCACCAGTGGGAGGGAGCTGTGACGGAGGAAAGGTTTCCACACACTAGAAGCCCTTTCGCCGAGACTGCGGGTGGCGGAGGGGGGAAGCTTTGGAGCCGCGGAGGAGAGCACAGCAACAGGGGTGCGGAGGGCAAAGCGGAGAGATCCCCGAACAGAAGATCAGGGCTGACCAGCATTCACCAGCCCAAGAGGCTTGTCGGCTCACCCGCCGGGGCGGCCGGGGCTGGGAGCTGAGGCTTGGGCTTCGGAGGTCAGATCCCAGGGAGAGAACTGGAGTTGGTGGCGTGAACACAGCCTGAAGGGGTTCGTGCGCCACGGCTAGCCGGGAGGGAGTCCGGGAAAAGTCTGGAGCTGCTGAAGAGACAAGAGACTTTTTCTTCCCTCTTTGTTTCCTGGTGCCTGAGGAGAAGGGATTAAGAGCGCTGCTTAAAGGAGCTCCAGAGACCGGCGTGAGCCGCAACTATCAGCGCGGACCGCAGAGACGGGCATGAGACACTAAGGCTGCTGCTGCTGCCACCAAGAAGCCTGTATGCAAGCACAGGTCACTATCCACACCTCCCCTCGTGGGAGCCTGTGCAGCCCACCACTGCCAGGGTACCGGGATCCAGGGACAACTTCCCCAGGAGAACGCAAGGTGTGCCTCAGGCTGGTGCAATGTCATGCCGGCCCCTGACGCCGCAGGCTCGCCCCGCATCCGTGCACCTCCCTCCCGCCGGCCTGAGTGAGCCAGAGCCCCCGAATCAGCGGCTCCTTTACTCCCATCCTGTCTGAGCGAAGAACAGTTGCCCGCAGGTGACATACACACAGAGGTGGGGCCAAGTCCAAGGCTGAATCCCAGGAGCTGTGCGAACAAAGAAGAGAAAGGAAAATTTCTCCCAGCAGCCTCAGGAGCAGCGGATTAAATCTCCACAATCAACTTGATGTACCCTGCATCTATGGAATACCTGAATAGACAACGAATCATCCCAAATTGAGGAGGGGAATTACTTAAAATTTTTTAAAAATAAGTACCTTTTAATTTAATAACTTTATTTTATGTTCTTTCTTTCTTTCTTTCCTTCTTTCTTTCTTTCTCTTCTCCCTTATATTCTGAGCCATGTGGATGACAGGCTATTGGTGCTCCAGTCAGGCATCAGGGCTGTGCCTGAGGTCGGAGAGCCAACTTCAGAACACTGGTCCACAAGAGACCTTGCAGCTCCCCATAATATCAAATAGCAAAAATCTCCCATAGGTCTCCATCTCAATGCCAAGACCCAACTCCACTCAACGACTAGAAAGCTACAGTGCTGGACACCCTATGCCAAACAACTAGCAAGACAGGAACACAACCCCACCCATTAGCAGAGATGCTGCCTAAAATCATAATAAGTCCACAGACACCCCAAACCACACCACCAGACGTGACCTGCCCACCAGAAAGACAATATCCAGCCTCGTCCACCAGAACACAGGCATTAGTCCCCGCCAACAGGAAGCCTACACAACCCACTGAACCAACCTTAGCCACTGCAGACAGACACCAAAAACAATGGGAACTATGAACCTGCAGCCTGTGAAAAGGAGACCCCAAACACAGTAAGTTAAGCAAAATGAGAAGACAGAGAAACACAGAGCAGATGAAGGATCAAGGCAAAAAACCCAACAGACCTAACAGGTGAAGAGGAAATAGACAGTCTACCTGAGAAAGAATTCAGAATAATGATAGTAAAGATGATCCAAAATCTTGGAAATAGAATGGAGAAAATACAAGAAACGTTTAACAAGGACCTAGAAGAACTAAAGAGCAAACAAACAGTGGTGAACAACACAATAAATGAAATTAAAACTTCTCTAGAAGGGATCAGTAGCAGAATAACTGAGGCAGAAGAACGGATAAGTGACCTGGAAGACAAAATAGTGGAAATAACTGCCACAGAGCACAATAAAGAAAAAAGAATTGAGGACAGTCTCAGAGACGTCAGGGACAACACTAAACGCACCAACATTCAAATTATAGGGGTCCCAGAAGAAGAAGAGAAAAAGAAAGGGACTGAGAAAACATTTGAAGAGATTATAATTGAAAACTTCCCTAATATGGGAAAGTAAATAGTTAATCAAGTCCAGGAAGCACAGAGAGTCCCATACAGGATAAATCCAAGGAGAAACAAGCCAAGACACATATTAATCAAACTATCAAAAATTAAATACAAAGAAAAAGTATTAAAAGCAGCAAAGGAAAAAAAAATAACACACAAGGGAATCCCCATAAGGTTAACAGCTGAACTTTCAGCAGAAACTCTGCAAGCCAGAAGGGAGTGGCAGGACATATATAAAGTGATGAAGGAGAAAAACCTACAACCAAGGTTACTCTACCCAGAAGGATCTCATTCAGTTTTGACGGAAAAATTAAAAGATTTACAGACAAGCAAAAGCTAAGAGAATTCAGCACCACCAAACCAGCTTTACAACAAATGCTAAAGGAACTTCTCTAGGCAGGAAAAACAAGAGAAGCAAAGACCTACAATAACAAACCCAAAACAATTAAGAAAATGCTAATAGGAACATACATATCGATAATTACCTTAAATGTAAATGGAGTAAATTCTCCAACCAAAAGACATAGACTGGCTGAGTGGATACAAAAACAAGACCCATATATATGCTGTCTACAAGAGACCCACTTCAGACCTAGAGACACATACAGACTGAAAGTGAGGGGATGGAAAAAGATATTCCATGCAAATGGAAATCAAAAGAAAGCTGGATCACAATTCTCATATCAGACAAAACAGACTTTAAAATAAAGACTATTACAAGAGACAAAGAAGGGCATTACATATTTATGAAGGGGTCAATTCAAGAAGAAAATATAACAATTGTAAATATTTATGCCCCCGACATAGGAGCACCTCAATACATAAAGTAAATGCTAAGAGCCATAAAAGGGGAAATCGACAGTAACACAATCATAGTAGGGCACTTTAACACCCCACTTTCACCAAAGGACAGATCATCCAAAAAGAAAATAAATAAGGAAACACAAGCTTTAAATGATACATTAAACATGATGGACTTAATTGATATTTATGGGACAGTCCATCTGAAAACAAAAGAATACATTTTCTTCTCAAGTCCTCTTGATAAATTCTGCAGGATAGATCATATCTTGGGTCACAAATCAAGCCTTTATAAATTTAAGAAAATTGGAATCGTATCAAGTATCTTTTCTGACCACAGTGCTATGAGACTAGATATCAATTATAGGAAAAGATCTGTAAAAAATACAAACACATGGAGGCTAAACAATACACTACTTAATAACCAAGAGATCACTGAAGAAATCAAAGAGGAAATCAACAAATACCTAGAAAAAATGACAATGAAAACATGACGACCCAAAACCTATGGGATGCCGCAAAAGCAGTTCTAAGAGGGAAGTTTATAGCAATACAATCCTACCTCAAGAAACAAGAAACATCTCAAATAAACAACCTAACCTTACACCTAAAGCAATTAGAGAAAAAGAACAAAAAAACCCCAATGTTAGCAGAAGTAAAGAAATCATAAAGATCAGATCAGAAATAAATGAAAAAGAAATGAAGGAAATGATAGCAAAGTACAATAACACTAAAAGCTGGTTCTTTGAGAAGATAAAAAAAAAAATTGATAAACCATTAGCCAGACTCATCAAGAAAAAAAGGGAGAAGACTCAAGTCAACAGAATTAGAAATGAAAAAGGAGAAGTAACAACTGACACTGCAGAAATACAAAGAATCATGAGAGATTACTATAAATAACTATATGCCAATAAAATGGAAAACCTGGAAGAAGTGGACAAATTCTTAGAAATGCACAACCTTCCGAGACTGAACCAGGAAGAAATAGAAAATATGAACAGACCAATCACAATCACTGAAATTGAAACTGTGATTAAAAATCTTCCAACAAACAAAAGCCCAGGACCAGATGGCTTCACAGGTGAATTCTGTCGAACATTTAAAGAAGAGCTAACACCTATTCTTCTCAAATTCCTCCAAAATATAGCAGAGGGAGGAACACTTACAAACTTATTCTATGAGGCCATCATCACCCTGATACCAAAACCAGACAAAAATGTCACAAAAAAGAAAACTACAGACCAATAACACTGATGAACATAGATGCACAGATCCTCAACAAAATACTAGCAAACAGAATCCAACAGCACATTAAAAGGATCATACACCATCATCGAGTGGGGTTTATCCTCGAAATGCAAGGATTCTTCAGTATATGCAAATCAATCAATGTGATACACCACATTAACAAATTGAAGGAGAAAAACCATATGATCGTCTCAATAGATGCAGAGAAAGGTTTCGACAAAATTCACCACTCATTTATGATAAAAACCCTCCAGAAAGTAGGCATAGAGGGAAGTATCCTCAACATAATAAAGGCCATATATGACGAATCCACAGCTAACATCATCCTCAATGGTGAAAAACTGAAAGCATTTCCACTAAGATCAGGAACAAGACAAGGTTGCCCACTCTCACCACTATTATTCAACATATTTTTGGAAGTTTTAGCCACAGCAATCAGAGAAGAAAAAGAAATAAAAGGAATCCAAATCGGAAAAGAAGAAGTAAGGCTGTCACTGTTTGCAGATGACATGATACTATACATAGAGAATCCTAAACATGCTACCAGAAAACTACTAAAGCTAATCAATGAATTTGGTAAAGTAGCGGAGAACAAAATTAATGCACAGAAATCTCTTGCATTACTACGCAATAATGATGAAAAATCTGTAAGTGAAATTAAGAAAACACTCCCATTTACCATTGCAACAAAAAGACTAAAATATGTAGGAATAAACCTATCTAAGGAGACAAAAGACCTGTATGCAGAAAATTATGACACTGATGAAAGAAATTAAAGATGATAGAAAAAGTTGAAGAGATATACCATGTTCTTGGTTTGGAAGAATCAACATTGTGAAAATGACTCTACTACCGAAAGCAATCTACAGATTCAATGCAATCCCTATCAAACTACCACTGGCATTTTTCACAGAACTAGAACAAAAAATTTCGCAATTTGTATGGAAACACAAAAGACCCCGAATAGCCAAAGCAATCTTGAGAACGAAAAACCGAGTTTGAGGAATGAGGCTCCCGGACTTCAGACTATACTACAAAGCTACAGTAATCAGGACAGTATGGTACTGGCACAAAACAGAAATATAGATCAATGGAAGAGGATAGAAAGCCCAGAGATAAACCCACGCACATATGGTCCCCTTATCTTTGGTAAAGGAGGCAAAAATATACAGTGAAGAAAAGACAGTCTCTTCAATAAGTGGTGCTGGGAAAACTGGACAGCTACATGTAAAAGAATGAAATTAGAACACTCCCTAACACCATACAAAAAATAAACTCAAAATGGATTAGAAACCTAAATGTAAGGCCAGACACCATAAAACTCTTAGAGGAAAACATAGGCAGAACACTCTATGACATAAATCACAGCAAGATCCTTTTTGACCCACCTCCTAGAGAAATGGAAATAAAAACAAAAATAAACAAATGGGACCTAATGAAACTTCAAAGCTTTTGCACAGCAAAGGAAACCATAAACAAGACCAAAAGACAACCCTCAGAATGGGAGAAAATATTTGCAAATGAAGCAACTGACAAAGGATTAATCTCCAAAATTTACAAGCAGCTCATGCAGCTCAATATCAAAAAAACAAACAACCCCATCCAAAAATGGGCAGAAGACCTAAATAGACATTTCTCCAAAGAAGATATACAGATTGCCAACAAACACATGAAAGGATGCTCAACATCACTAATCATTAGAGAAATGCAACTCAAAACTACAGTGAAGTATCACCTCACGACAGTCAGAATGGCCATCACCAAATAATCTACAAACAATAAGCGCTGGAGAGGGTGTGGAGAAAAGGGAGCCCTTTTGCACGGTTGGTGGGAATGTAAATTGATACAGCCACTATGGAGAACAGTATGGAGCTTCCTTAAAAAACTAAAAATCGAGCTACCATACGACTCAGCAATCCCACTACTGGGCATATACCCTGAGAAAACCATATTTCAAAGAGAGTCATGTACCACAGTGTTCATTGTACCTCTGTTTAGAATAGCCAGGACATGGAAGCAACCTAAGTGTCCATCAACAGATGAATGGATAAAGAAGATGTGGCACATATATACAATGGAATACTACTCAGCCATAAAAAGAAACGAAATTGAGTTATTTGTAGTAATGTGGATCGACCTGGTGTCTCTCATACAGAGTGAAGTAATTCAGAAAGAGAAAACCTAATACTGTATGCTAACACATATACATGGACTCTAAAAAAAAAAAAAAAAAGGCCATGGGGAATCTAGGGGCAATGGGAATAAAGACACAGACCTACTAGTGAATGGACTTGAGGATATGGGCAGGGGGAAGGGTAACATGGAACAAAGTGAGAGGGTGGCATGGACATATATACACTACCATACGTAAAATAGATAGCTAGTGGGAAGCAGCACAGGGAGATCAGCTCGGTGCCTTGTGACCACATAGAGGGGTGGGTTAGGGACTGTGGGAGGGAGGGAGACGTAAGAGGGAAGACATATGGGGACATATGTATATGTATAACTGATTCACTTTTTTATGAAGCAGAAATTAACAAACACACCATTGAAAAGCATTTATACTCCAATAAAGATGTTAAAAAAAAACGCGTTTGAAATATATGTTTTGAAAAGTGTTCTGCTTTCCTTTGGAAGTGTGACACCTGTCAGGAGAATTAATAACTGAACTTGCTTATATTAATTTGCTACTCTACAGTCAAAATAAAGCCAATGTTTCTTTTATGCTAAGAGGGAATGATTTAATATTTGAACAAAGATATGTGAGTTGAATAATGTATGATAACCATAAATGTATCGCTTGCTGTAGGTTGACAGAAGAACTCAGTTTTGCTTGCACATTGAGAAGATGACCTGGAGGTATCTGCTATAAGGAATGTTTCAGATCCTACTTAAATCACACTAATGCAATGAGAGAAAAATACTGTTAATTTTTATTTATGTTCTGGTTTGAAGCTTTGGTTGTATATTGAACCTGGGGAACTTTTTTAAAGTTCATTGATAGTTATGGAATTGAACTCAATTGCTATTGGAAGTTTCATCCAGGAAATTAAACTGAACTAACTTTAGACAATTTCTCTTGCCCCAGTTTCATTTCTTTGTTTAAACTATTGATCACTGTGCTATGTCCTTCCAGCATACATTTCTTTGATCCCATTCTATTCTGCCAAGGGTCTTCTTCAGTGGGCTGACCACCAGGTATAAGGTTGATTGAAACTATACTTTGAACCAAAAGATGTAAAACAATGGCTTTGAATATAGCTGTAAATTAGAAAGCAAATCTAACTTTTGCATTATAGAGGCATTTAGTTAGATTAAAATATTCTTAAATACAGGCAGATAATTTTCATCTTACCCTTCTTCTAATCTACATGCACAGAGTCTTTGCTTTGATTGATTTCTGAGCCTGCCATACCCCCAGGAGAACTCCTATGTCATGTGTGGGAATGATTTGAACCTTCAGTAACATGAAATATTTGGAAATGAGAGAAGCAGCCAGTATCTAGAATTCAGAAATGAATTTCTGAATCCAGAAATGTAAAACTGATCTTTGTTAAGACAGATTTTCAATTTCAGAATTTCACTTAGTTATTTTATTTTGGAATTTAAAAACCTACATTCTCTAAGGAAAAAGATCAGTATACCCAAACACTGTATATTTTTAGAGGATCTGAAACATGTTCTCTCTTGATTTTCTAACTTGGGTCCTGGTCATTTGCCATCCAGTAAAATGTTTTCTGTTACTTATATGATGTAAATATAGAGTACTGCATTCCCCTGTATTTTTAGCTAGGCAGCATTAGCTTGAAAAATTTATCTCTGATTTTAGATGAAAGTATCACTTAGAAAAAGAAAGATGCATGTAAAAGCCAGCATCTAAAAATAGTTTTCTAAATATGAAGCAGAGAAAGAACTGTAGTCTTCCTTATAATTAGAGATATGCCAGAATGTTGATGTGGAGGCATAAGACTCTGTTATGAAAAGAGGAAAATGGGGAAAAAATGCTACTGAGAAAGAAGAGTTTTAAATTTTTATTTAAAAGGATCTTATAAGAAAATTAAATACTTCTAAGAAGATTTGTATTTCTACCTTATTTAAAACATTCTGATTTGAAAACATACACACACAAAGAGTCTGAGAAATTGAAGCAGAATTGTATTTACAAATGTGCAGTGCATATTCCCCAGCAGACTGTGAAAAGTTAAACATGCAGATAGTGGAATAAAATTGTAAACCAAACAAAAAGAATCATCATCAAATCGTGTGACTGATATCTGCACTTTCATTCAAACACACATGTGTTGTAGAGATAGTCTATAAAACTAACACAGTAATTGTTATATGTTATAGAATGGGCAGTCACATATTTATGCATAAGTCCTCTTTTCCCCAAGAAGGTTGTAAATGATTATAAATACTTGACTTTTAGCATCCTAAGAAATGCAGTTTTGTGAAATGTTAAAATTTACTACAAAATTCATAAAATCTGCTATCATTAAAAAAACTTCTTTGAACTACTTAAAAGGCAAAAATACAACAAAACAATATTATTTACTGACAAAATTTTTTTCAGTCTTGGAGTGTAAAAAATTTAGGAGCTATGCTAAAATGTGTTATTTTTTAATGCAAGTAAAATTAATTATATTTATTATTAGAAATAGAATGTTTTCTAATTCTGTAAAGATATAAATGATTAAGGGTATATAAGTCTGGACTTCCCTGGTGGCACAGTAGTTAAGAATCCACCTGCCAATGCAGGAGACACAAGTTCGAGCCCTGGTCCAGGAAGATCCCACATGCCACGGAGCAACTAAGCCCGTACACCACAACTACTGAGCCTGCGCTCTGGAGCCTACGAGCCACAGCTACTGAGCCCACGTACCACAGCTATTGAATCCTGTGCGCCTAAAGCCCATGCTCCACAACAAGAAAAGCCACCACAATGAGAAGCCCGCTCACCTCAGTGAAGAGTAGCCCCTGCTCACCACAACTAAAGCCCACACACAGCAACAAAGACCCAACGCACCCAATAAATGAATGAATGAATGAATAAAAAAGAGTATATATGTCTCTTTGCATATGTCTGGTGTTGAGTATAAAATAGAGGTGGGAAAATAGTGTACCAGGGAAAGAACCTAGTCTGAAGATTCTTTTATTTTTGAAAGCAGAAGGCTAAAAAATAATTCAAATAAATATAAATGTGACCTGCATCCTCCAGGTATCTGTTCTTTTTTAGTATCTTGCACAGTTCTCCACACTTTCTAAGTCACATGCTGATCCCAAATGATAATTCAGTTGTGATGCTCAGTAAACAGTTACGATGTCAGAAATCAGTGGTCAGCAGCTCTCCAGAAAGAGTTTTGTGGGGGTGATAGTTCTTGGTGAGTCCAGTCTTTGGTTCTCAGATCTACTCAGCTTTATCGTTTGACCCCAACTTGATAAAAAAGTTTGGGATACACAAAGATTAACTCAGAAGAGATAATTCTTATACCAGGACACTGTCTATTAACTTTACAATGGGAATATATTTCTCTATTAACTAGACACTGGTATCAGTAATTCAAAGTATCTTCTCTGTAGTATTAAAGCACCGAGGAAACCAAATTTTTATGGATACATTTATTTAGTGAACAATGACTTATTCAAATAGTGCTGGATAGTCATGAAATCTATTTTAGGCACACTATGAAAAGGCAGATTCCCCACAGTAAAATTCACCCGAATATTGACTAAAGGACCAGTAGTTGTTGGAATATAGTTATTTCTCTGACAATGTTCAATCAACTCAATATCTTACTATCCATTTACTTTTCTAGGCACACATCAAAGAACATTCCTATGTTAACATATTGGAACTCAGATTGGTAGCATCACAAATGATTAAGCTAACAGGTTTCTTTGGTGTTTGCCAAGCCTCAGTTAGGTAGAATTACTTCTGTATATGGCTAAGGTTATCCATCATTTTGATTATTAATAATTTTGCCTTCTATAGTTCTAAAACAAGACATAAACCACATTCATAATACTAATGGAATGATGATTATAATGATAGATACATTTAACTACTTTAAAATAAAAACTTCTTACATCAATATTTACCTTAAAAAATAAGCCATACCAGGTAAAGATAACCAACAAAAGATCTGTATCATGGCTACATAATTAAAACATTTCTACAGACCAAGAAGAGACAGATGAGCAACCTAATGCAAAACGGGGGAAACCAGGCATTTATAAGCAGAAGAAACAAATTTCCAAGGAAAATATGAAAAGGCCATCAAACTTAACTTAGTATAATATTATTTTATACTAAACAGACTGGGTAAAATACATTTTGCTGTATATTTGGGACAACGACATACACCGATGATGAGAGAGTAAATTGCTACAAACTCTTTGGAATTTGGCATTATTTTATAAAGCTGAGGATGTATATATGTATCTCTCTCAGAAATTCCTTTTCTAGGTTTACACTCTGGAGCAGTGATTTTCAGAACGTAGGTCGATTTAAAAATTAATTTAGCAACGAGCTCTCTCTCTCTCCCTCTCTCTTCCTCTCTTTCCCTCTCTCTCTCCCTCTCCCTCTCCCTCTCCCCCTCTCTCTCCCTCCCTCTCTCTTCCCTTCCCTTTCCTTTCCTCAAGCATGCACAAAGAAGAGGTTATGTGAGCACACAATGAGATGGTGACCACCTACAAGCCGAGAAGAGGACTCAGACTGAAACCTACCTTGCTAGCACCTTGATCTTGGATTTCCCAGCCTCCAGAACTTACGTGGGCCTCTCACTGTTGTGGCCTCTCCCATTGCGGAGCACAGGCTCCGGTCGTGCAGGCTCAGCGGCCATGGCTCACGAGCCCAGCCGCTCCAAGGCATGTGGGATCCTCCCGGACCGGGCACGAACCCGTGTCCCCTGCATTGTCAGGCGGACTCTCAACCACTGCGCCACCAGGGAAGCCCTATTATATATTTTTTAATTGAGGTATAATTGGCATACAACATTTTATTAGCTTAGGTGTATAGTAAGTTGATACTTGTGTACATTGTGAAATGATCACCACAATGTCTAGTTAACATGTCACCTTACATAGTTACAAAATTTTCCCTTTTATTTATTACATTTATAATTCATATTTTCTCTCATGGTTAGTAGTTTATCAAATGTATTACTATCTTTAAAAAAAATTAATTTAGCAACCAAATACCAGCATGTTAAAAGTGAAATATAATAGTATACAATATAGTAGAATACAAGAAATTAGAAAATATTAGAATGTATCTAAGTAGTTAGGGTAAATATTGTTTCCAGAAAAATTTGCTTAGGTTATGTGTGTGTGCACACATGTGTCTGTACGTGTGTGTACTAGGCTGCCATATAATGGGTCTTCATCAAACAAAGCTATCATGGTAGAGGAAACTCTTTTATATGTTCTCTGGGAGACACGTACAAGAATATTAAAAGTAGCATTGTTTATGATAAAGAAAAAATTGAAAGCAACTCAAACGTTTAATGGTGGGGAAGTGGTTAAACAAATAGCAGTCTCTTCATACAACAAACTACTGAACAAAATGAAAATGAATGAACCGAAGTGTTACACATCAAAATGAATCATCTCACACACATGTTGAGAAGAAAGCACAAGCTGTAGGAGACATCATGACAGTAATTTTATAAAACACCCAACAGATAAAACTCAACCACATTATATAGGATATATCCATTGTCACTAAACCATAAAGAAAACAAAATTATAAACACATGTTTTAAAAGAATAATGGAAAGCGAAAGGATGTGACTGGGCAGGGGCACAGAGGCTTCAAATGTATGTGTAATGTTCTGTTTCTTATGCGAAGTGGTGAACACACTGATCTTTATTTTATTGTCCTTTATATAATCAAGGCATATTCTGTGTTTGCATTAAATATATTTTTTAACATCAACTTTAAAAATAGGTTCCACTCAGGTGATGACTTCATGTTGCAGTCCTAGGGCTTTTGTAGGCTGACTGTAATGGATTCAACAGTTATTACTTAATATCTGTCTGTTGGTTTATTTTCCGTTTTAGTCTTCTATGATTTAGTAAACTGAGGGATTATTTTCAATTTACTCACACTTAGTCATGACACGTACTACCTAAACCTGTCCCAGATTTTACTAAATACAAGTTGATGACTTAATATTACTGCAGTATTTTACCACTTCATCTCTATAACCCCATCCCTAGTGTAGCCCCTTATCCTCTTTCACCTGTGATATTGTAATGACCTGTTAATTGCTCTTTTCTCTGATTTTTCTTTCCATCTCAAATATATTTTATTGACTGTTGGCAGTAATTAATCTAAAATGCAAGAATATTTGTGTCACTTCCCTACTACCGAAAGATACTGTGGGTAGACTTCTTTTTAACACATGATTGTTTTAACACAAGATTGACCCATGACTTACTTTAACCTAGAATATAATTCTTACCTCTTCCTTGCCTGATTTTTCTAACTTGTACTTCACACACCTTCTTCATCTAGCACTTTATGCTCTACTAACAATGGTTCTCAAGCTTTGATGTGCATCAGAATCACCTGAGGACTTGATAAAATACCTCATCTACTTCCACAGGCCTGGTCTTTTGCATGCTTTGTTAGTTCTCCAGGTGACTCTGGTACTCACCAAAGATTGAAAATTACTGTTCTAATACTATTGAGAATTTTTTGCCTTCCTAAGCTGCCCCACTTTGCACCATATAATGACTTGTCATGCTTCTATAGATTTTGCATGTTTTCTTTCCCTGGACCACTCTTCTTTCCACTTCCCCTACATTTATTAACCTAGCTACTTTGTTCTGTTTCCTTACATTCCGCTCTTGTGTAATTACCACTTTTATAATGACCCCTAAGCCCTACATGGTCGTCCTCTGTACTTTCTGTGCATCCCTCTGTCACAGTAATGATATTATAAATAAAAATGGTATGTATGTCTCCCCAACAAAACTCAAAAGATCAGTAGCTAATATGGTGCCCAAAATGAAGTAGGTGATCATCAAATATTTATTAAGCAAAATAAAACAGAAAATATTATATAAGATAATTATATAAAGATTATTTTGTTTTTAGTAGTATGATAAAAGAAATAGAAATTTACAAATCAATGTGGTAAGTACAATAGTAAGTGCATGTGTACGGTACCAAGGAATAGCTAGCTATGTGAAGGGATATAACGAAGGGCTACATACATGTGACACATCTATGTTAGTTGCTCCAACGATTAGTGAAATTGATTAGTCACATTGATTGAACCATCTGATTACTTAAGTTAATTTGATAAAAATCACTGAAGAAGTTACCACTGTTGTCTCTTTGTCTTCTTTGACTCATTTAAGAGAATGTATTGATCTTGTTCAACTACAAAGAGTATAGCATATCAATTTTTAACTATATTGAATTTGAAAATTTGGGAGCCTCCAAAACAATCTTCACATTCTTTAAAAACTTCCTACCATTGTTAGAAAATAGACCCAATTTAAAACTTAAAAGAAAGAAATAGACAATCAGGAGTCACTTCTGCTTGGATTTGAGTTGAATGGGAATATTTTGGGGGGACAGATTTGTCTTCCAAGTGTTTTGGGGCTAGGAAGAGTTGAGAATTCTGCAGTGGGAAGGATATTGCCCCTCAAAACAGGGTCTTGGAGCCACTATGGAGAACAGTATGGAGGTTCCTTAAAAAACTAAAAATAGGACTACCATACGACCCAGCAAACTACTGGGCATATACCCTGAGAAAACCATGATTCCAAAAGAGTCATGTACCACAATGTTCATTGAACCTCTGTTTACAATAGCCAGGACATGGAACCAACCTAGTTGTCCATCGACAGATGAATGGATAAAGAAGATGTGGCACATATATACAATGGAATATTACTCAGCCATAAAAAGAAATGAAATTGAGTTATTTGTTGTGAAGTGGATGGACCTAGAGTCTGTCATAAAGTGTGAAGTTAAGTCAGAAAGAGAAAAACAAATACCATATGCTAACGCATATATATGGAATCTAAAAAAAAAAAAAAAAGGTTCTGACGAACCTAGGGGCAAGACAGGAATAAAGATGCAGACGTAGAGAATCGACTTTAGGACACAGGGAGGGGGAATGGTAAGCTGGGACGAGGTGAGAGAGTGACATGGACTTATATATACTACCAAATGTAAAATGGATAGCTAGTGGGAAGCAGCCACATAGCACAGGGAGATCAGCTCGGTGCTTTGTGACCACCTAGAGGGGGGGGATAGGGAGAGTGGGAGAGAGACGCAAGAGAGAGGGGATATGGGGATATATGTATATGTATAGCTGATTCACTTTGTTATACAGCAGAAACTAACACACCATTGTAAAGCAATTATACTCCAATAAAGATGTTAAAAAAAAGATCAAACAAACAAGCAAAATAGGGTCTTGGGATCTAGTCTAGATTTTCCTACTAGTTGCTTGTGCAGCTATGGGCAAGGCACTTAGCCTCTATGTGCCTCCATTTTTTTATCTCTTGTTAATTAAGGAGGTAGTCTGTACCTTTAGGATCCCTGACAGCTGAAATATTCTCTGAATCTGGAAATTTCAAGAAAAAGAGTATCAGTCTCTACTAGCTACGTGTTAAAATCTTATTCCTTTAGGAATTGTCTTTCCCCTTCCTCTGTACAATGGTTTATTTTCAGTACAGCAAATGTTTTTCTTTCTTATGAAATTCTAACTTCAGCATTGCTGACTAACCTTTGGAAACTGAAGCCCTGGTATCCTCTTTAAAAAAGTTTCAAGATAATCCAGTGACAAAGGAATATGGCTGTGAAATATGGTTAATGGTATATTAATACACGATATAAATAATGGAATGCCATCAGTATACAATTATTTAATTTCCAAACTCAAGGATTCATACTGATTTATTAATATCATCCTCATATAAAAAAGATTTTCATGATCTGAAATTTAATATTTCTTACTTTTATCTTTGTATACTAAACACTTAGTGATATACTGCATATTGAAAAGAAAAATCTCTTTTCATATAGGTACTTTTGTAGAATAACTTTGACAAAACCAAGAGCATAACATTAAAGTACGTCTTAACGAGAGTGATGCTGTTAGAATACAAAATAAAGGTAGACTTCTGATTGTCTCAGTTAGTTAAACAGTGGACAGTAGAACAACTACCTAGAGCCAGGATTTATCCTTGATTTTGATAATAGAAACACAATAATTTATTCTCCATTTCTGTCACATGTAGCAGGAATCAGAGAGCCAAATATAGCATCATCACAGCAATGTTTAAATAAATGGTTTGGCCCAGTTGATTTAATATTTCTTTCTGTCCTTGGTCCTTACTTTAAAAAAAATTATTATTCTTGTTATATGTATACTTTTTGTGGTACATTTTATTTTTTTAAACTTATTTATTTTTATTTATTTTGTGTTTGGCTGTGTTGGGTCTTTGTTGCTGTGAGTGGGCTTCCTCTAGTTGCAGCGAGCGGGGGCTACTCTTCATTGTGGTGCACAGGCTTCTCATGGCGATGACTTCTCTTGTTGCAGAACATGGGCTCTAGAGTGCACGGGCTTCAGTAGTTGTGGCATGTAGGCTCAGTAGTTATGGCATGTGGGCTCAGTAGTTGTGGCTCGCAGGCGCTAGAGCGCAGGCTCAGTAGTTGTGGTGCACGGGCTTAGTTGCTCAGCTGCATGTGGCATCTTCCCAGACCAGGGATTGAACTCGTGTCTCCTGCATTGGCAGGTGGATTCTTAACCACTGTGCCACAAGGGAAGCCCTGCTACATTTTCTAAAAGCCACTTTTGAATGAGGCAGGGCATAAAGAAAATTTGGTGATAAGGAATGTCTTGCAATAAAATGAAAAAATATTCCCTTCCTTTAAGAATTTAAGTTAAAGGAAAGACAGGGGTACAGGTGTATAAAAAGGTATCCTGAGAAAGGAGTTTATCAGGGTTCCAGGAGCTAATAGTTCTTTGGGAAGAGAGAGTGGAGGCTTCTGTCACCAGATGCTGGGCTTTCTAGCAGTGGGTCAGTTGCTGCATGTCTGGGGACATTGTTATTTACTGATGTCTGGAGCCAAAGTTTTAGAAATTGCTCACAATATGTATCAAATATTTTTTCCCCTAAAATCATAAAAATCCTGCAAAAATGAGATAATATAGATTTGAAAATCTGTCTTTTATTCAAAAAATTCTGTGTTGTTTATGGAATTCAGGAAATCTGTTAGGAGTTTTATTTGTAGTTGGCTTGCTTTAGGAACTGACATTGCCTTGTCATATGGGGAAACACTAATCTAAATTGGAAGTTTGACCTTTGAGCTCCCAGGCCCTACAGAATTGGGAGGGAGACAGACAGTTCTTTCTGGCTTAATAAACCATGAAGCCACACTGCTCTAAGATGACAGCATCTTCTTTTTGTCAAAAAGTAAAATTCTATGCCTTATTAAAATATGTCACATTGCATAAAGAGCTGACTGACGTGGGAGGGAGATGGGCATCTATCTGTCTTTAGAGGGGTCTTTATTTGTCTTTATCTTTTCTGAGCAAGCATCCTTGATCCCAAGCAGCACCCAGGGGAACATTGTGAATCACACACACTTTGTGTCTGAAATTGCATGCACTTTGATACTGATTGAAACTGGTGTCAATCAGCATCATGTAGGGCTCCTCTGGGGCCCTGGCAGTAGGCTAAAAGGGCACTGCTTCTGTCTCAGGTCCTTGTGTACTTCTTGATCACTCTAAGCTTTTTCTTCCTTCATTAGATATTCTCATGAAAAAGCAGATATCTGCCTGTATTTGTAAGCTAGTATTCGGGTTATGACATCATCAGAAAATTGCATTTTGAATGTGTTTTTCCTCTTTTCAAGATCCACCCAATGAAAGTTGAGTTCTGAAATTCAGCCTTAGAAGAAAACACTTTTTACTGCACACCTAAGTCTTTTTTATCCAACCTGGTCTTGAGCAGCAACAAAGCTGATATTTTAATCTCCTTTATATAGTCTTCTCTATTGATTTATAAGTATATATAGAATTGGTTCAATTCTATAAACACTTACTCCTTGACTTTTTAAAAGGATACACTTAACTTTCCTTTACTATTTTAAGGGAAATATATCCAACTAATGCAACGAGATAAAGGAAAGGTAGTTTGAGAAAGTTGTTCAAGTGGAAGGGCCTAGCATTGATCATGGGCTCTGTTAAGTTCATAGAGCAGTGCACACATACCTACTTCCCACTGGAGCTCTGCCTGGCATGTATCACCAGCTGTGTGTACTTTCTCTTATCTCTTATCAGACTACATTCTCATCTTCTAAATATAGCCGGTCTGTGTTGTGTTATGTGCCACATCTATTTCCCTTTAGCGACTGATGCCTGTGACAGGTGGTATAGGACCTTGGGGCTTTTTATAATCTCTAAAAGCATATCTAATAGCTGAGTATCAGCACTCTAATCCAGGACCAGAGCATTATCAATTTGTGAAAAATGTCCAGCTTTCACCACTGAGATTATATTTGTGACAGGGGGCTCTCTTTGGACTCTTACTGTACCATTTTGTAAAGTAGCTTAATACCATTCAAGAATTAGCTTCCTACTTCATGGCTAGGTAGTATTTACCATAGCAACAAGATATGTTTATATGAATGAGTAGTTTTTATTCCATAGCACGTTAATAAATGCTTAATTAACGAACCAGTAGCTTTACTGGGTGTATCCTTCTTGAGGTTAGTGCTACTATAGTTAATTATGATAATAGATTTTGAAATTTTCAATGTATTCATTATTTATTTATGCAAATTGGTGGTCAGTCTTTTTGTCAGCATATGATGATTAGGATAGGAGACGTTGGGATTCTGAAGATTGCTGAGTAGAAGTATTATAAAGTTTTGGTCAATCTAAAATCATGTTCTACAACTTAGAAAGCATAGCTGAGTTGGCCTCAAAAGGGTTTGAATCTTAGTTATCCACACATTTTGTATATCTTGGGAGAGTGAGTTAAACTTACTAATTCTCAATTTACTTATGTGTAAAATAGGAGTAAAAATGTCTGTTCTGTTTTTCTCCATCATATTTTTATATGGCAAAGTGTAGTTTTGTTCATTTGTGTTTTGGTTGAGAAAGTCTGGCACCTACTTCTTTCCCTTCCTTAAAGGCAAAGAATTAGAAGACAAGAAGAGTGTGTCAAAGACTTTTGAGAAGGCAAATGAGGTGAGAACTGAACAGATTTTATTTTTTATAACAGGTTTTATTACTTGAGAGCTTGGTGGCCACTGGGTCCTTCATAATGTAGAGGACAGTGGTAACTCCAGTGGTAGGGTTAAATGGTGTGCTGAAAGAGAATTGAGAAATTGGAGACAATAAGCATAGAAAACTCTTTTGAGAAGTTTGACAGTGTACAGAAGGGGTAATTAGAAAGGTGAATGGACAAGAAACATAATTCTAGGGAGAGTGGTTTACACTGTGATTGTAATTATTGTTCTGGTCACAGTTGTTTTTATGACAAAAAGCCAGAATATTTTTAATATTCTGATAAGAATGATCAACATGGGCAGAAAGTTTCAAGATTTAGGAGTAATCACCAGCATGTGATTTCTGAGAAGGCATAAACTGTAATAGAACATGTGTGGAGAAACTGGTTATTATTGAGAATGAAAGAGGAGAAGTTGAACTAAGCTTATAGATATGGTAGCCTTTTAAGTAATTTCATATAAGAACTTTTATTTTCTTTCTGAATTAGAAGACAGGCCCCCGCTAAGAGTCTGGGGTTGAGGAAGCAAAAGAGGTGAGGTTGGAGGTATGAGGAGAATGAGGAAGATTGAAAAGTAGCTAATAAAAACTGTGGTTATTTGAGACACAGGAAACTGGAAGTCAGTTTAGTTAATTTTCATGATAATAATCCTTGATATGTGTTTAGCACTTTATTTTTCAATAAATATTTTCACATGCATCATCTCATGTACAAAATTACCAGCTTTTTAATTTTTTGCCAGCTTTTTTGAGGTATAATTGAGAAATAGAATTGCACATGTATATTTAAGATGTTCAACACGTTGATTCTGTATACGTTGTGAAATGATTACTGCGATCAAGGTAATTAACACATCATCATCTCACATAGTTACAATTATTTTTCTTTTTGTGGGGAGAACACTTAAGATTTACTTTTTAGTGCATTTCAAATAGTTAATACAGTATTATTAACCATAATCCCCATGCTGTACATTAGATTCCAGAACTTAGGCATCTCTTTTTCCCGACTTCCCCTGCCCACCCAGTCCCTGGCAATCACCAACTGATTCTGTTTCTTTGAACTGACTTTTTAAGATTCCACATATAAGTGATATTAGTATTTGTTTTACTCTGTCTGGCTTATTTCCCTCAGTAGTGCTTTCTAGGTTCATCATGTTGTTGCCAATAGCAAGATTTCCTTTTTATTTATAGTTGAACAATAATCCACTACATATATACCACATTTTCTTTATCCATTCATCAGTCGACAGACACACAGACAGACTATAGGTTATTTCCATATCTTGAGTGTAGTAAATAATGCTGCAATAAGCGTGGGGTACAGATAGCCCTTTCAGATACTTTTTTTGTTTCCTTTGGATATATACACAGAAATGGAATTTCTGGACCTTTTTTTAAAAAATTCATTTATATTTATTTTTGGCTGCATTGGGTCTTTGTTGCTATGTGCAGACTTTCTCTAATTGTGGCGAGCGGGAGCTACTTTTTGTTGTGGCGTGAGGGCTTCTCATTGTGGAGGCTTCTCTTGTTGCAGAGCATGGACTCTAGGCGCACGGGCTTCAGTAGTTGTGGCACACAGGCTCAGTAGTTGTGGCACAATGGCTTAGTTGCTCCACGGCAGGTGGGATCCTCCCAGACCAGGGCTCGAACCCGTGTCCCCTGCATTGGCAGGCGGATTCTTAACCACTGCACCACGAGGGAAGTCCGAGTTTCTGGATCTTATTGTAGTTCTATTTTTAATTTTTTGAGGAACTTCCATACTGTTCTCTGTAATGGCTGTACTAGTTTACAGTCACACCAACAGTGCACAAAGCGTTCTTTTTTCTCTACATCCTCGCCAACACTTTTTACCTCCTGTCTTTTCAAGAATAGCCATCCTAACAGATGTGAGGTGATAACTCACTGTATTTTTGATTTACATTTCCCTGATGACTAGCAATGTTGAGTACCTTTTCAGCTACCTGTTACTCATTTGTATATCTTCTGTGGAAAATTGTCTATTCAGGTCCTTTGCCTATTTTTAAACAGGTAATTTGCTTTTTTGATATTGAGTTGTATGAATTCCTTATATATTTTGGATATTTAACCCTTTATCAGATACAGAGTTTACAAATATTTTCTTGCATTTCCTAGGTTGCTTTTTCATTTTGTTGAATGTTTTATCTGCTGTGCAGAAGATTTTTAGTCTGATGTAGTCCCACTTGTTTATTTTTGCTTTTGTTGTCACATCAAAAAAATTCATTATGAAAACCAATGTCAAGGAACTTTTCCCCTATGGTTTCTTCTAGGAGTTTTATGTTTTCAGGTCTTACATTAAGTCTTTAATTCATTTTGAATTAATTTTTGTGAGTAGTGTTAGATAGGGATTTTTTTTCTTCTGCATGCAAATATCCAGTTTTCCCAGCACCATTTTTTTTTTTTTTTTTTTCGGTACGCGGGCCTCTCACTCTTGTGGCCTCTCCCGTTGCAGAGCACAGGCTCCGGACGCGCAGGCCCAGCGACCATGGCTCACGGGCCCAGCTGCTCCGCGGTATGTGGAATCTTCCCGGACTGGGGTATGAACCCGTGTCCCCTGCATCGGCAGATGGACCCTCAACCACTGCACCACCAGGGAAGCCCCTGTCTATGTATTTTTATGCCAGTACCATGCTTTTTTGTTTTTTTGAGTGACTATAATTCCTTAATAAGTTTATTTCCTGTTCCCAAGGAAATTTGTAATTAATTCACCTTGAAAATTCTTCCCGTTATGCTTTTTCTGATACATGGAACTGTTAGTTTTGTAATATAATTTGAAATCAGGAAGTGTGATGTCTCCAGCTTTTTTCTTCTTTCTCAGGATTGCTTTGGCTCTCAGGGTCTTTTGCAGTTCCATATGAATTTTAGGATTGTTTTTCTATTTCTGTAAAAAATGCCATTAGAATTATGATGGGGATTGCATTGAATCTGAATAGCATTTGAGAAGGATGGGCATTTTAACAATACTAAATCTTCAATCCATGAACTCAGGATCTTTCTATTTATTTGTGATTTCTTCATTTGCTTTCATCGATGCTTATAGTTTTCAGTATATAGATCTTCTACCTCCTTGATTTTTATTTCCAAGTACTTTATTGTTTTTGATGCTATCTACCTGTGAGTATTGACTTGTGATATATGACTTTTTTTAGTGTTGATGTAAATTCCTTCTATACTCAATTTGCTGAGAGTCTTTAGCATGAAAGGATGTTGAATATTGTCAAATGCTTTTTTTCCATCCATTGAGATGAACATTTGATTTTTATCCTTCATTCTGTTAATGTGGCATATCACATTTATTGATTAGCATATGTTGAAACATCCTTGCATCCCACAGGTAAATATCACTTGATAATGGTGTATCATCTTTTAAAATAATTTATACAGATTTTATATCTTATTCATTTCTTTGAAGTATAGTTGATTTACAATATTATGTAAGTTTCATGTGTATAACATAGTGATTCACAATTTTGAAAGGTTATACTCCACTTATAGTTATTACAAAATATTGGCTATATTCTCTGTGCTGTATAATATACCCTTGTAGCTTATTTATTTTATACATAGTAATTTATACCTCTTGATCCCCTACCCCATGTTGCCCCTTCCCCCTTCACTCTCCCACTGGTAACCATTAGTTTGTTCTCTATATCTGAGGTTTGGACAATTATCATATGCATTTTTTAGATGAGAAACAGAATCAGCAGAGAAGTTATATGTCTAAGTTCACATAACACAGTGAACAAAATGAATACATTCCTTGCCATTTTTTAAGAGTAAAATTGTAATTTATCATTTGCTTCAATGCCAGGTCATGATACTGTGGGTACTATTCATTTTTGTAGCCTCCTTGTTTTTAAAATTTTTCCTCTCCTTTAAACATTGGCGATTTTAATGAGCCTTTCTTTAGACCCTTTCCAGCTCCATAGTCCTTCAACTCCTTAGTTTTCTAAACCAAAATAATTAACTAGGCATTTCTTAAACATTGACATTTATTACTTACCAGGTACTGGGCTAAGCCCTGAGCATAATAGAATAATATTAAAAAAAATCAAAACGTAGAACCCAAAAGACAGTTACATATTTGATCTCAATGCACACTCAAGGGCAACAGATTATACAGCAGTGTGAATACCTGGAGACAGAGATTATTGGGAACCCTCTAGAAGCTGCCCGCCATAGTTACCTTAGTTATAAGACCCTTGAATGATTTCACCTCTGTGTTAGTTTCCTAGGCTGCTACAACAAATTGTCATAAATTGAGTGACTTCAAAAAACAGAAATTTATTCACTCACAGTTCTGGAGACCAGAAGTCCAAAATCACAGGGTCGGCAGTGTTGCTGCCTTCTGAAGGCTCTGAGGGAAAATCTATTCATGCCTCTTTCCTAGCTTCCAGTGGCTTCTGGAAATCCTTGGCATTCCTTGGCTTGTAGATGCATCATTCCATCTCTGGCTCCATTCTTACATCACTTTCTCTTCTGTATGTCTGTTTTCTCCTCTTCTGTTTTACAAGGACATGTGTCATTGGAATTAGGGCCAACTCTGTTAATCTTTGATGATCTCATCTTGAAGATCTTTTTCATAATTAAATCTGCAAAGACCCTTTTTCCAAATGAGATCACATTCACAGGTTCCAGGTGCACATATCTTTTGGAGGCCCACCATTGAATGTACTACATTATTTTATCATGCCATAATTCTTTTTGTTCTCTACGCTTCTGCCAAACTGGCCTTCTTCTCTCTATTCCTCAGAGTCCAAACTTCTTTTTACTTCAGAGCATTCCCATGTACTGTACATTCTATATCACTTGTATCCGTTGTCAGGCTATCTTTTATTCATCTTTGCCATCTCAGCTTAAAGGTCATATTTCCTCAAGGCAGCTTTCTCTGACTATCCTTAAACTATATCCCCCAAGTTAGGCTAGAGCTTCATGTAACACATTTTCACAACATCATATACTTTTCCTTCATAGGACTTAATACAATTAAAATTGAGTATTACTGAAAAATAGTTATTATGAGATTTTGCATCCGTTGATGAGTTTAATGACCACAGAGTACCCTTGGTCACTAGTGTCTACCACATTACCTAGTAGAAAGAGCATAATAACTGTTTGTTAAATTTGATGTTAAAATAGGCTGTGTAATGAGTGGGTGGGTAACACTTATTAAAGATTTGGGGTCGAGATGGGTATTTGTGTATTCCTGTATGGCTCAGTTCAGCTGAGTGCAGTTGTCCATGGTCATCTAATATTTATCACAAATGAGTTTGTGCATAATCAAATGCAAAATTTGTGTTTTGCTCAAATAGTTCTCTAATATATCAATCATTTGGAACAAGTTTGCGTTTCAAAGTAAGCATATGGCAGAACAAACTGTATAATTTTAACATATGGTTACTGATGTTTGACTTCAATGGATAATATTGGGGAGCTACCAAGTCTATATGATGGCAAAAAAATTTCTTAGTTAATAGCACCAAACATCTAGATCCTGAAAGTAATATTATTTTTAAAAAGCTTTAAATTGAAGAATAATATGTTGTCATTAGAAAGGAAGGAAAAAAGAATGACTCAGAGAAGAGCTGATAGGCATGAAGGTGGTGGCGGATTGTTAGCAAAAGCTTTTTACATGACTCAACTTGGAGTCTGAGAAACCAAAGAAAAAGAGGTTCAAAATGAATAACTTAAATACAGTAGATTGGCAAAATTAAGAGAACTGATGCTATCAAGTTTTGCCAAGGAGATAATGCAACTGGAACTCTTGCATACTACCAAATGGAATACGAATAGGCCTAAGTGTTTTGGAGAAAAATTTAGCATTGTCTCACACAACCAAAGATGTGTACATCCTATGGTCCAATAACTCTTCTCCTAGGGTATATTCACTGAAGAAAATCTGGGCCATGTGAACACATTGCAAGTTTTTCTTATAGATTAATTTTCCTAGTCTCTGGAAGAATTTATAAATTATTGAAATTATTTGTTCATTGATTGAATATATAAGTATGACAACTGTTCACTGAATATACACTATTATTTAGTCTGACATTTTAATGAAAATATTTTAATTATTGATCACATTTCTTTAATTGTTATGGGTGTAGTCAAGATATTTATTTCTTCTTGAATCATTTTTGGTAAGAGATATTTTTCTAGAAATTCGTTCACTTAAGTTTTCAATATAACCCCCTTAGATGATCCTGGCTTAGTTGGATAGACTACACCTCAGCTCCCGGCTTTGTAGGGGCCAAAGGCTTAGTTTCCCATCCTGATATAGCACTTGCCTCAAGGTTACATGTTTGCTTACCATCCAAGTTTTAGTGAACTTTTCCATTGTGGGTCTTTAATTTTATTGGTTTTCTTTTGGGGAAATTTTTCTTTTTCCTGCAATCTCATTTGTTCAACATTGTATTAAAAAGTATCTTAGGTAAAACCTAAAAAAAAATCCAGATATATCTGTAATATAGCAGCAAGGCCTTAAAAAACTCAGACCAAAGAAAATGATATTGATCTCACCCTTTTTCCCCCCAGGATTTCATTTCCAAATATTGTATATATTGGGCAGCTAGAACTTTCCTGAATGATGTTTTATTTTGCAAAATGACACTCTGTGGTGCCTCCGTAGCTCATTCAAAATGGTGACCATTGGTCTTGAGACATTAGTCTCTCAACCTGTCTACAAAGGTTATAGTATTCACTCTGAACCATTCAGCAGCTTTGAGAAAATACCAGGGTTGATTTCATAATAGGTTCTTCATCTCCCAGACCTCTTAATAGTCAAATTATCATCAAGATTGCACAGTTGAAATGTTCACCTGCTGTGTTTTGCATGCATATTCTTCTTCACTGTATGACTATTTTATCTTCTAGCTTACATCATAATTCTTTAATGAATTTTCAAAATCTTACAGTGTTTGTACCACATTATGATAATAGAGAATAGTAACACTGGAAGGAATATTGGTGATAATTATGCCTAGTTTTTATTTTATAGCTTATTAAGAAACTTCGGTCCTCAGAAATCAAATGATTGGTTGAAAATTAGAGCTGTGATGTAAACCTGAGACTCTAGTTCTAGCCCATTTATTTTGCCACAGCACCACAAGATTCATGTTTCTGAGCATCAGTTTCTATTTTATAACTAGAGATGTAAATTTTAAAAGTTAAAAAAAATAGGCTGACTATGGGTAAACCTGGATATAGTCTGAAAAGTCTTTGTAAATCAGTCTATAGATTCACCTGACTTAAATTATTTTTCATTTGTTTCATCAACTGAGTACTTCCACACTTGTGGTTAATTGTATCTTTCCTCCACAAATAACTTGAGACTCCATTTTAATTTCATCTTGAAAAGTTCCAGAATCACAAATGATACTGAATTTTATTGCCTAACTATTGGTTACTTACTTAATGGTTATTATGCTCTTAGAGATTTACCCATCATAATTTTAGTCTGTATGCGTTTATTAATTTGTACTATATCCTATCATTCAAATATCAGAAAGGGAAAAAATGAATAGTCTATTTCCCACCATATATACCCTGAAAAATGTATTTGGGAATATTTTTTTATATCGATACAAAAGAGCTTTCTTCTTTTTTTTTTTACAGCTGTAGAGTATTTCTTCGTGTGGATGTAGCGTCATATATATATATGTGTGTGTGTGTGTGTGTGTGTGTGTATATATATATAATTAGAGGCGTTATGAATACGCTGTACAAATACTTTCAAGTATTTTGCATATAGGTAAATATGTGTATATGATAAATTTCTAGAAGTTGAAAGTCTGGGTCAAAATATATTTTACAGTTTTGATATATAATGCTCAATTACCTTACGTTAATATTGTTCTATTTGTACCAACTTATACTTTTAGCAACAATGGGAAAATTGTGTCTGTGTTGAACACAAAAAGGCAGATGGTTAGATGGCAAGACCAAGTCATCTGAAATAACATTTACTGGGGCTACAGGTATTCAGTTGCCCATCAAAATCTGGGATTCTGATACAGGCATGCTGCCATGAGGTTTTTAAGAAGTGTAAGTGAAGAAGTGCCAGTCCTTTTTTTTTTTTTTTTTTTTTTTGCGGTACGCGGGCCCCCCCCTGCTGTGGCCTCTCCTGCCGCGGGGCACAGGCTCCAGACGCGCAGGCTCAGTGGCCACGGCCCACGGGCCCAGCCGCCCCGCGGCATGTGGGACCCTCCCAGACTGGGGCACGAACCTGCGTCCCCCGCACCGGCAGGCGGACTCCCAACTGCACCACCAGGGAAGCCCAGTGCCAGTCCTGAAACAGCCATGTTCAAGGCCTTGGGTCCAAGTCCTGTGTGACAGCAGCAGTATGATGTGCCAGAGCTTGTCCTCCATGCCTTTTTTGCTACCTCATTATTTATCGACTGGAGCCCTTCTGCTTGCATTATTAGATGTTTGGGGTTTGAAACTCGTGGTTGCAGCTCTAACAGCACCTTTGTCCTGAAGTTGCCACCTCAGCTTTACTAGTATGGCTTGCCTCAAGAATTTGACAAGGGCTGGTTTCCATGGATTCTTACAGAAGGCCAGCCTACAGGAAACTGGCTGAGCCATGTTAACCCTTACCTCTTGGTCTCTTTCCTCAGAGCCTCACCCACACTCTGTTGGCTGTGGTACTCAAAAATGCTGAGGCTTGTCCCTCTCCATTTTCATTCATCTTCTGACTACCGAAAGCAGGACATCAATGCCCTAGATATGGCCCAGAAGACTGGCGCTCTGACTCTATCCACCTGAGCCTTCTCTAGTGAGTAATTTGGATATCAGTTTGAATAATTCAAGAACAAAGTCAATTTTATAATGGTAGAGGCTTGCTTCTCCAAGATTAGAATTTCCACACTCAGAATCCCAAGGCACATTTTCTTTCGACTTCACTTGGCACCAAGTAGGCTAATAGAAGAATCAACATATATTATCAATTATTCTTTTGTTTTGTAAGCAATTATACGGGATCAGTGGAATTGGTGTCTTGTCAACATCTGACGGGGAGTAGTATAGAGACAGCTCAAGGATGAACAGAAGGCAAAATCCAAATGAGTATGATTCATGGTTCAAGAGCCTCCAAATTGTATCAAGGTTTGAAGGAGGCCTATCTGATATAGTGGGTTTTTTCCCCCTTCATTAAGTGAGACAAAAATGAGAAATTAGATAAATAATTGAATTTTACGAAGAAAAAGTAATAATTAAAAGACATTTCTTTGTTATTTCCCTCGTTCCAACCTTATGTTTAGAGGTTTCTGCAAGATGCAGAGACTGAAATCTTACTTCCTCATAGGATATTTGTTGAAGTCCTGAATCTCTGGACACATCCTGTACCACTGGAGGAAGAAATGTCAGGAGATTGCAGGATGGCATAACCACATCTTCCTTAACTCCCATGTTTCCCAAGGAGCAAAGGTTGGGTTCCCCATGATCCTAAACCAGGCAAACGAAGGAGGTACAAGCATTTGCTTTTTGGATACCTCAGGAAGTTGACCTGTTGTGTGAAGGATCTGCCTTAGTGCGACTCCAAGAGAATATTTACAGGTAGCAGGAAAGAATCAGCTCTGTCTTAGAAGTCTGTAACTAAGCGACTGAGGAAGAGGTGTCAATGGAGTCCTTGAAGACAATCCACTGTACACCATAAAAGAACCGAAACACGTGCCGTCCAGGTCAAGAGAGACAGAAGATAGCGTAGGACCCATTGGCATGTGGCTGAGGGGTGATCTTGATAATATCTTTATACACAAAATATCAGAGCTTTAACCATGTATTGTGTATCACAGACCACAGAAAGTAGAGTCCAATACATTTTGAAACCAGTAAACTAGGCTTGTATAAACATTGTGATTAAAACAGTTGCTCTACATAGATGACACTGTTTCAAAGTTAAAGAATGTTAAATAATTCTTGTTCTGAATTTAACTTTGGAGTATTTGTTGACTAAAAGCTACTTCCATTTAGTTGAGGAGTGACATTATATACACTGCTTTCATTTTATAACAAAGCTAGGAGTTGAAAAAATTCTTAATATATTTTGAAAAGCAGTAAATGAGATAAAACATGTTTATTACTTTGTGTATGGGCTTCTGGTTTATATGTTTATTTCTTAAAATTTAGGTTACAGAAGGCTGAGTTCCTATTTTAGTATAGAAATAAAAATGTTCTGAGATCTATGAAGGCAAGATCTTTAGATTTGTAAGTAAGTGTTTTGACTGGCATGACTATGAGGGCTTAAGTCAAGGAACAAGTCTAGAAAGAACCAGATTTCTCAGCACAGTTCTCATAAATGTTATCTTAACTTTGATTTCCACGACTATTTCATAGTACTGTCTATATGAAATTGTATACATTTGATAACAGCGTTCATATATATTCACATCATAAAACTGGTTTCTTTCTCTTTGGTATAGAATACCCTGGGGAGTATTTGCTTAATTGATATAAAGGGTGAATGCTTTCCATGGAACTATTTCTGGTTACCTTGTGACAATTTATAGAGCATTTCATGATCATTTAACTCTTACTCTTTTTTCCAACCTCTTTTAATAAGCAATATCTCACAATAACATGGGGATTTAACAATTTTAAAGACCTTTAAAATATTTAACTTGTTTTAATTTTCACGACTTTGTGAGTTAGGCCTTAGACTTCTCATTTTACATCTGAAGAAAGCTCAAAGATCTTAAGGAATTTGCCAAGAGCTACAGGGAAAATAAGCGGCAGAGGCTGAGCCAGGACTCTCTGAAAAATATATGTATCTTCAAAGATTCTTAATAGTGGCATTTAGTCTCTTACACGCTGGTGGTACCATATAATCTAAGGAGTTTTATGAACTTATACACAAAACAGAAATAGACCCCCGGGGAATAGGAAACAAACGTGATTTCCAAAGGGGAAAGGGGTGGCGAGAGAGATAAATTAGGAGTTTGGGATTAGCATATAAACACTACTATATATAAAATAAATAGCAAGAACCTACTGTATAGCACAGGGAACTGTATTCAATATCTTGTAATAATCTAGAATGGAAAGGAATTTGAAAAAGTATATATATATGTATATATACGTGTGTGTGTGTGTATATATATATGTATCTGTCTATCTGTACATACATATGTAACCGAATCACTTTGCTGTATACCTGAAATTAACACATTGTAAATCAACTATACTTCAATTAAACAAAAAAAAAGTTTTCTGTCCCTGAAGTGATTCTTTGGTTTCCCGATGTTTGGAGGACTTTGACTTCAAGTTTTGGGTGCATATAGTTGGACTAAACTAGAAAAATCCTTGTAGAATGTCGTGGGAGATTTTATGGTGCTTTCCTAGAGATGATAGTGTCTGAGAGTCATTATCAGGTATAATTAACCTAGACAGCTTATGAAGAGGAGGTTAAAATTGTGCTGGAAGGAACTGATTCTGATTCATTACTTTAGGATGTTTTTTTAATTTTAGATAATGAAACAACTGCCATTGTTGAATTTTAGTTTTGAAGTATCCACAGGGAATGATGATTTAAATGTTCATTTGAAGTATATTTGTTGTAAGATAGTACAATTAAAATATTCTAAAGGAATTTTCACCACCTGGAGTCTGCAGTATAGCATTTGTCTCTAAATAGTTAGACTTTTTTTTTTTTTCGGTACGCGGGCCTCTCACTGTTGTGGCATCTCCCGTTGCGGAGCACAGGCTCCGGACGCGCAGGCTCAGAGGCCATGTCTCACGGGCCCAGCCGCTCCGCGGCATGTGGGATCCTCTCAGACCGGGGCACGAACCCGTGTCCCCTGCATCGGCAGGTGGACTCTCAACCACTGCGCCACCAGGGAAGCCCTAAATAGACTTTTGTCATGAGCCTCTTGAAAAAGACAACCTCACTTAGGAAAGCTGAGCAGATAGCCTCAGAAGTCCTGAGTTCTGGCCACTCTTGTCCGTCTCTGAAAGCTTGCAGCTCATGGAGTCCTCTTCCCAAGCTGGAAGTAGAAGACCATCTTGCTGGAAATACCCAGTTGTCAGAACTTTTGTTCCTTGTTCTTGACCTGCTCTGCAGATGTCTGGAAACTAAAAGTGATGTGTGTGTGTTGTTCTAACCATTCAAAAGCCCTTTTAAAGACGTGGAACTATGAAGTGTGTATGTTTTGAGATACCCATTTTTGGTGTGTGAATCACCTTGTAGAGGAGAAAAACCTCAGATTTAATGAACAAGATTCATGACTTTGTCCTTCCGAAAGAAAACCTAATTTAATAATGGTAAAGGTCCATAGTGACCAGAGGCTGGTACCAAAGAGGATGCTTCCATCCTGGCCCCAAAATATGAGCTGATCCTATGGCCACTCCAGCCTCACTGGCACAAGGAGGGTTGTGTGTGGTCTTCAGCCACTTGTCATAGAACAGTATCCCTCTTTACAATTTTTAGAATAGAATAGCAAGGCCTAGTTCTCCCATGTGAGAATTAGAATTAAACAAGTTTCTTTTAATTTTGTTTGATAATCTATACTAAGACCTAAAGAAGAAAAATGTGAAAGGTGAGTTAGAGCCGCTCATCTACAAAGATTGTTGCAATATTATGAATAATGGTTATGGCTCACTTGTTTCAAAAATAAGATTTCTGTTCTCATGTCTTTTATGAGATTCAAGCAAGCTAACCTTAAGTAAGCTAAATATTTGATTCAGAAATGAACTCAGACTTTTTTGTGGCCTTGCATGGGAAGATCTTATTCAGAACAAAGGTTTTAATAAAAGGTTCATAACTAAAGCAACAATGACTAAACCTTTGGAATGTGTTAAAGTCCCAGTTGCCCTAGTAAAACTCAGTGGGGTTGGTGTAAAAGGGACAGAACAGTTTATCTTGAATAATTATACATCCATTTCAAAGAGAAACATGGAAATGTTTTAGAAGTTCCAGTGAGTGTCTTTCACTTCCTTGAGGGTAATATCTGAAGAAACTGTGTTTACAGTACAAATGCATGCACACCTTTTATGCTTGCTCCCTTTCAGTGCTCTGTTGGGTTTTGCAATAAGAGAAGCCGTCACCTACCGGTGATTGAAAAAGTCTGCTTATGTGAGATGACATAGGAAGGAATGAAGTGGAATCTTGATACCATGGTGAAGAACCAGCTGGCTCTGTTTAGCTTTTCTTTTCTCTCAAGGTGACAGTCAGCATGTTTAAAGGAGTAAGGAAATGTTAGATGGAAAATAATTCTTTCAAGGTTTTAGCTGCAACTAAAAATTGGTTTTGATTTGATTGTTGAAAGTTTAGTTCAATTTAAATAAACCTGATGATTTTTCTGCAAGTGGATGACTTAATTCTCTGTCATCAGGCAGGACCCACATTATTTTCTAATCCCCGTCCACTGGAAATAATTTAACTCTAGTCACCTGAAGATTATTTTAGCACTTTTAAGTGTACCAACTATGACAGTCCAAACTTCGCCATCTTGGAAGTAAACTTGATGACATTTGTTTGATTCAAATTATAAATCTAAGTGGTTTACAAAATTTTTAAAACTCACTTTTATTATTTGACCTAAAATATACTGATTATTGATGGAAAATTTTCACAAAATATAAAACATTAATAATGTCCTGTGAACTTATGAAATTATTTCATCTTCCATTTCTAAAGATATTCAATGCATGAAATGCTAGGTGGCTCCCTTTTTGCAGTTTACCATAGGATACTGCAATGGAATGGAAACAGGCTGTTATCTGGAGAAATCGCTCACCATTTCTCATTGTCATATCTGTTGGCTTTGGAAAAATTCAAAGAAAACCAGGAAGTTTTAGTGTAACATAAAGATTCAATCTTTCTGTAAACTGAACATCCAGGAAAGTGCGTACAGTTATTTCTCTTGTTCAGCACATGCAGAAGTAGTTAAGGAACCTATTAATTTTTGCTGATGTGCAAGGAAGGGTAAAGTAGTATCTAATTGATAGTATCAGACATGTGACGGGTAGAGAAGATACTTATGTTTTGCACATAAAAACTGATGCAATTTGATATTGAATCAAAGGATATAACAATTTCACTTCTCTGAGACCAACTTCCTCACATGCCTACCAAAGGAGTAGGATCAAGTTATGTCCATAGCGCCTTTCCAAAAATCAACCAGTCTCTACATGTTCAATTTCTTCTTTTTAAAAGCCTTCATTAAATTCCTAAATGGTAACAGTTCTAGAGAAATCCAGATTTTGATGTTTTAATGTTAGATTACTTATTTCCAGGGAAATGGATTTCTGCGTCCCCTAAATCAAACATCTGCATTATGGAAACTTAACTTTTGTTGTATCTGTTAACATTTATAGTAGCATATTTTTGTCTTCTTTATTAGGAATTCGCTTTTGGTATGACTATACTGATGCCAAATTCTGCTTCCTGGAAGAGAAACAGTGTCAAAAGCTCTGAACGAGTTGGGCATAATTAGTCTAAATCATATACTGGATAAGAGTTGTTAACTTGAATTCTCCCAGATACATATTTTATTTAAAATTAAATTAGGTGCTTCATAGGGCAGTTGTATAAAAATATCCCAGGAAAAGTCAACCCATAAGTAGTGATGTCTCTGCATCTGTGTTTTGATACTTCAGAATGATGTTGCTGATGTATAGTTTGCCATCTCTTAGTCTAACATTACAGAGCAAAGTATGGAGGGGCAGTTTTGGGATAAAAGACAACAGGTTAAACAATGCAGATCTTCCTGTCTGGCAAGTTATTTAGCTTACTGAAGTCTCAGTTTCCTCACCTGTGAAGTGGGGATAGGACTGTACCTAACCTGGAGGGCTATAGCCAGGGTTAAATGAAGTAGTGAAGTTAAAACATTTGCACAGTGCCTGCAACAGAGGATATACTCATATAAATATTAATTATGGAAAAAATGATCATGAGAAGGGACAGGAGATGAGGGGTGGCTGATGTGGTGTGGCCTCATGTGAGTAGAGTCAGAGTTACTAAGGCTATTGAAATAATTCAGTTGATGATGTTTGGCTTCAGAACACTTCTTTCCATTTGGTGTTTGACTATAAAGAGGGTTGGGATTTTTAAAAATGTATTCATTCATTCAACCAATGTTTAAATTTCTTGTGTGTGATAGACACTGAGGCTAGTCCTAATAAGTCCAATCTCTACCTTTATGGAGCCAGGGAAGAGAGACTTTAAACACACATACACCCTGCCCCCCAGTAAATCCATGATAAATTATGTCTTTGAAAAGGCCTGAGTTAAATCAATAAACGTTAGCTTCAGTTAGTATGTTTGTATTTTCATAGTTCTAGACAGTCATATCTTATTACCTATTTGTTTCAAATGCAGAACTATTAAGAGAAACATATACTGATCAATTAGTGTGTTTTAGTTTGAGATATATAACCACTGGAAAATAAATTAGTTGAAATATATTTTTGATAGTGTGGCAGTCATTCATAGTCAAGATGATCCATAGTGCTGCTAATTAAAGGCCTGTAACTGAAATATTTAAAGTCTGCCAAGCCCCCATGCCTTTCAGCAGTTTAGTTCACAATAAATATGATGATGTTAATGCAGAATGCCAAAAAAGAATGAATGTACAAACAGATTGTGAATTCCTAGATTATGCATCTGTTGTTATAATGAGCCAGGGCTTGTCTAACCTATTCTTGTATTAGAGTTTTTTTAAGAAGAGAGGTATTGAAGTCTGTGTGCTGTGGTAACTGAATTCAATTGTTTCAAACTTTTCTCTTCTCATCTCTTGATCGAACTCAGGAGTCTATACATTGTTTCAGTGATTCTGGTTTGAGTAGGAAGAGAGATAGGACCAGAGAAGGGGTGGTGAACTCTGCCTGGGGAGGTCAGAGAATGCTTCTCCAAAGGACTCACATCTGAACTAGGTTTTGAAGAAGACATACAGACATTTGACAGGACATTCGGCTCTAAGAGATCTTTTAAGTATTGCTGCTTTACAGTAGCCAAGCATTCACCTTTCTGATTAGACGTTTTATCACCGAGTCACTACCTCATTGTATGCCTCACAGTGCAAAAGAAGACCCACAGGTAAATATTTTCTCTTTATTAAAGGATACTGAGAAATTTTGAAATAAATATAACTGATATCTAAGGATAGGTAATTAGCATGATTTTTGTATATATCCTTACATAATATGACCTTGTAACAAATGCACGGTTCTTGGAGCTCTGCTGAGTGAATTCTGGTATAGCATAAAGATGATGATGATTAAGTATTTTCCGTTGCTACATGTATACTACTTTTTTTTTTTTTGCGGTACGTGGGCCTCTCACTGTTGTGGCCTCTCCCGTTGTGGAGCACAGGCTCCAGACGCGCAGGCTCAGCGGCCATGGCTCACGGGCCCAGCCGCTCTGCGGCTTGTGCGATCTTCCCGAACCGGGGTACGAACCTGTGTCCCCTGCATCGGCAGGCGGACTCTCAACCACTGCGCCACCAGGGAAGCCCTATACTACTTTTTAAGCAATGCTTTAAGTACTTTACAATCTTCACAACTGTCGCGTTATCTGTCCTATTTCAGAGATGAGCACACTGAGGCACAGAGCATGAAAGTGACTTGTACCAGGTTGCACAGCACATCAGGAACGCAGGCTCCAGAGCCAGTACTCTTAACTGTCTCTTCATAATTAAATTCAGATCAACCACTCACCGCATTTCCCCCAGAGTTATCCCATAAAAAAAAGTGTTGGTCACTTCACTCCACTAGTTAAACCCTTCAGTGGTAGCTCATTGGGTCCAGGACACAGTTTGTGATTCTCAGAAAGGAATATAAAACTTTTCTTAATCAGGCCACCTGCTAGCATCATATCCTGTCCAAAATATCAGAATGGTGAAGGGCTGTATAAATGCAGATTCCTGGGCTTACCCCAAGTCTCAGAACCGGGTCTTAGTAGCATTTTAGCAGCCTCTTCTGGTTTTACCCTTTTTAAACTGAGAGCCACTGCCCTCCGCAGGCAAAGTGTAGGGACTTTGAAATTCAGCAATCATGTACTACATCTGCTTATATATCTATATCCACACACATACACACACAATGGAATACTATCTACATATACATACACACACAATAGAATATTACTAAATCATGAAGAAAAAATAAAATTTTGCCATTTTCAACAACATAGATTGACTTGGAGGGCATATGCTAAGTGAAATAAGTCAGACAGAGGAAGACAAATACTGTATAATATCACTTATGTGGAATCTAAGAACTACAACAAACTGGTCAATATAACAAAAAAGAAGATTCACAGATATAGAGAACAACTAGTGGTTACCAGTGGAGAGAGGGAAGGGGGGAGGGGCAATATAGGGGTAGGGGAGTAAGAGGTACAAACCATTAGTTTTAAAATAAGCTACAAGGATATATTGTACAACACGAAGAATATAGCAAATATTTTATAGTAACTATAAGTGGAATATAACCTTTAAAAATTGCAAATCACTGTATTGTACACTTGTAACATATAATATTGTATATCAAATATACTTCAATTAAAAAATGTTGTCACGTGCCACATGTGAAAATTTTATTAAAAATGTGGATCCTGGGACAGGGCCTGAGATTCTGCATTTCTAACAAGCTCTGGATAATGCCAATGCTGCTGGTCTGCTGACCAAAGAGTAATAAGGTAGCAATCACTGATACTCACAATAACCTAAGGAGGTAGATGTGAACATTAACCCCGTTTTTCCAGATTAGGAACCTGAAACAAAAACATATTGTATACATCGCCCAAAGTCACAAGCTTATAAATGGCACCACCAGGATTGGACCCAGGTACCAAGGCTCCAGAGTTTGGGCTCTTAACCAGCATTCCACACACCCCCTTCAATATGGAAGTTTGCCTCCCACTTACATACAATTTTGGCTCTTTCTGTTTTTAGACGCGATGGCACTTATCCATATGAATTTGGAAGGTAAAGAAGTGCTGACTCTTTACTCTCTGCAAAATGACTTAATGCAGTTGCCTGGGAATGCATTTGCTTTTCTTAGAAGGAATGATGATGGGCAGGGGGGAGGAGAGAAGAGTTAGATCAGTGGTTTCCATATTGTCAGAGCCCAGATTATTCTTTTGTCACATATCACATCAAAAAAGTTCAAATAGACCTCATTTCCACCCCATCTGTAAGGGTTGCTAATTATGATTCACTTACCTTTGGTTCAAATATTTCTGTATAAGAATATCTGAATTGCTTCTTTACAGGGACATTATAAAGACAAGCAAAAGTGGTAGTTAAAAAATTACTTCTGGACACCTAATTAAATGAATTATAGTCAAGATCACTAAACTGACAGATGTATATATATAAAAATATAAAATTTATCTATCAGTTTGTATTTATATATATCATTCATATATATATATATATATATATATATATATATGAATGATATGGAGAAGTAAATATACCCAATACAATTGGTATTTATATACAGCTATAGTATGGTTCTATCATTTATTCTAATAAATAGTGAGGCAAGCCTCACTAGGGAATTAGAGAAACTTTCCTAACTGGGGAACTTCATAAAAAATATAGATTCCTGGTCTCAAGTCTACTGAACAAAATTGCTGGGCATGAAGCCCAGGAATCTGTAGATTTAAAATGCTGCCCAGGTGATTCTGGTGATCAAAGTTTGACCACCAGTTTTAGACCACTCTTCTGGCTTCTGGCTTCTGGCAGAAAGAGAACAGCTACTTCAACATCTCTAAGCCCATGAATCAAGGAAATGTCTCTAAGGTTATTTTTTCTACCATATCATGTATCTCTGCTGACTGCAGCTGCTGAGGGCTCTGCCATGCAACCACTCCATGCTCCTTGGGCCTGGGCACATCTGTGCATTACTGTGTGATTTAGACACTTCACACCTGGGAAGCTTATTTGCAGAAATACTGTCTGCTGGAAGTCAGACACTGCTATAGTGGGAAAACAAATCACTAAAACATGCTTGATCAAATCTCTGAGACGTTGAGACAAGTGTTAAATAAGTTTTTGAAGAAATGCCAAGTAGCAAATGAGAAAACAGTTGCTGGTTTCAGAAATATTTTGCAAGTGTCTGGTAATTCAAATTTAACAGGGAAGGTAATTTTACTTATTGAACAGAAGTGATTTATAAATAATCCTGGAAAATTAAGCAGCTGGGCTAGCACAGGGCTTGCATATTTCATGATTTTTAAATGATTGCAAAGCTGACTCACAATAAATCTGAACAATTTAAAATGATTTTATTTACCAGTGTAACCTCACTTACTCAGTTGCTACAAGAACTTCATATTTGCTTATTTTCTATATAAAGTAGATTATCCTTCTACTGAATATTTTTTATTTTCTATGCAAAAAGGATCACATATCTGATATTTATGTATCTGAGGTCTCTTTTACATTGAGCTCTGTAGGTCTTCAAATAAACAGATAGCAGATTATTTTGAATGTGACAAAAACTAACTTTCTAGAAAGTAATTGTTACGCTTTCCACCATAGCAGGCATGTGGATAGTAATGCGTTTTACCATCATTGACCCTTTGAATTTCAAGAACTTGTTCAAAAGTGTAGAAAATCAATGTTGAGCCATTGAGACAGCAGCATTTGACGAGTGGGTTTGCAGTAGAGGAGCTGAGACAGGAGTTTAAAAAAATGGATTGCAAACATACATTGAGAATCACAAGGATGATTTTGGGGTGTTCAAGGAAGCAATACGTTAATTTTTAGTTTCCTGTCACCCAAGAAGAGGAAACAGATAATTTTTAAAAATTAATTATTGTCTTTTATTGCTAGAAGATATTTTTTTTATCCTAATAAAGAGGGCTTTCTAGCTAGTGCTTCCAGGATTTCACTGTGCAAAACTTTAAATCTGTGTGAAAGTGTATTACTCAGCCATAAAAAAAGAATGAAATAATGCCATTTGCAGCAACATGGATGGACCTAGAGATGATCATACTAAGTGAAGTAAGTCAAACAGAGAAAGACAAATATCATATGATATGTTTATATGTAGAATCTAAAAAAATTATACAAATGAAATTATTTACAGAACAGAAATAGACTCACAGACATAGAAAACAAACTTATGGTTACTGAAGGGGAAAACATGGGAGAGGGATAAATTATGAGGTTAGGATTAACATATACACACTACTATATATAAAATAGATGAACAACAAGGACCTACTGTATAACACAGAGAACTATATTCAATATCTTGTAATAACCTATAATGGAAAAGAATCTAAAAAAGATTATATATATATAATATATATACATACATATATAACTGAGTCATTTTGCTGTAGACCTGAAATTAACACAACATTGTAAATCAACTGTATTTCAATAGAAATTAAAAAGAAACTGTGTGAAAGTGACCTGCATAAAATTGAGGGTAAGATGAAAATTTCCTTGAGAGCAGTTATCATGTGTATTCATCAGTATATCCCCTAGACTTCTAGAGGCCTCTGTATTTGTTGCAAAGTAAATATTTCCTAGATGAATAAACAATGTGAATGGAAGTGTGCTTCTTCATCAGTTCTCTCTGTTGAACCCTGAGTTGTTTCGAAGTAATTTAGCATATTATATATATTAAATTTATTTTAGTATCTTGACAATTGATTTGAAGTTGATTCTTCTTTTTTTAAATATAAAACATGGTGCATGGAGAGGGAGAATAAATTGGCCTCAGTGTCTAAGTCTCTTCATGTTAAGAACATGGGTAGAGAAAAAAATAACAGATTTTTAATTGATAAGGGATATGTAAAATGCCAAGAGTAGCTACTATCTGAGAATCAGGCATGTTTGAAAGCATAGACTGCCAATAGTGCTTTGGTTCAATTAAGCTTGCCTTTCTATTTATTTTTCACTATATTCACTTTTACAAAAACAATTTGCTTATTTTAAACTAAGAAAAACAAAGTTATAAACAATGTATGTAAAGGTACATTTTCTCATGATTTTCCTTGGTTCCATTGCTTACTCCTGTAGTACAGACAAGAGGATTTAGCTCTCTCTCTCCTTTTTTGATAACTTTTTGTTTTTTTAATTTGACGTTTAAAACAGTAGAGTTCTTCGTTTTCTAGTGTGAGTCTTTGAGGATCACATGGCTAATACCTTTAATTGCTCTTCCATTTTATTTATAATTACTGCAATGAAATGGTTTGTGAATTCTGATGGAAAATAGTTTAGATTAGTAGATGTTTTCGTTTAAACATGCACAATGTAAAGAACTTCAATAATGTTTAGCTGTTCAGGGACATTGTACTGGAAGAATCAATATATTTGTGTACATAATTAGTTTGGCTTAGTAAGTATTTAGTTTTTCTGATGAATTGTCTTTCAGCTGTTTTCATGATAGAACTAAGCAGATGGAGTATTTTGTCAATAGGGAAAAACAAAACAAAAGATATTTCTTTAGCCTCCAGTAAATGTTAGATGTTTACTTTTAGTGGAATGCATTTAGAAATAGGTATTTCTTTTTTGCATGAAAAGCTTTTCAATTTGTATATTATGTATATTTTTGTATATTTTAATTGGATTTGGGAAAAAGTAACTTGATGAAAGCTTTGGTTTGCCAACTTATTGATAATTTACAAAGCCCTATAGTAGTCATTCGTACTATTATTTTTTAAAATAAAATGACATATTTCAACCCAAGACATAGCTAAAAGTGGCTATATAAAGCACACTTTATTCTATATCTTCTGTTTTACATTTGTTGACAGAAAAAGTTATCAATGCAGCAACTTGGGGCATAGCATCTTTCAATTCCTAGAAGTAAAATGTTATATAAAATATATTAAAGTCATATAAAATGTATATTTTATATGTATATAAAGTTATATGGCAAAGAAAATGATTATGTTAATTATGTTAGTCCATCTTTCTGAGAGTATTCATATTTAAAAGTAATATTTTTTATAAATTTTTTCAGAGCCTATTTCTATGTTCTCAGGAAAATAAAAATAAAAGAAAAAATTTTTAAATAACAGGAACAGACATTTCAACAATGGATGTTTTCTGTTTATTTTTTTATTTTTTATTTTATTTTTTAGGATTACTGTATTACGTAAAGCCTAAGAAAGTAGAAGAGCTGAGGATTTCCTACCAAAAATTTATTGCCTTCCTTTGAAGTTAACATTCCAGAGTAGCTAGGAGGGTTTTAGTAGGTCTCATTTGTCATGAAATTAAGAAACTTTTTAATTAAAAAACTGAATAGCAGGTCTGACTTTAAAGAAATATGTGAGCACTCACATATTTTTATTATTATCAACTGAGAAATGTATGTTATAATTTATGGTAATGTGACTGCTACCATTGCATGTTTTGACCTCTGGTCGTTAATCTTTGATCATTGAAAGCCACTTTGCTACACCCTCCAATATTGGCTATGGTTTGTGCCCATAAATTACATGCTCAGTAAACTTAATGGTGAAATCTGATTATTTCTATGAATCAAGTTTTAGTCAAAGATGCATTTGTTTCAGGAAACTGTATTTGAACACATGTGAAATGTTTTGCAAAGAAAAATGGGTTGATTGTGCCCTAGTGTAGACATATGATCCAGATTACTGGATCAATCAGTAAGCAGTGGTTTCAGAGGCCTTACTCCCATTTGATTAGAGAACCTCATGTATCCTATTTGATTGCTGTTCTATGTATTACAACTCTATGGATTGACAACAGACAGGTAGGATCTAGACACAGTCTTGATCATAGATTTTAAAAGAAATTTTATGTAATAATAGAAAGCAGAATGGAGCATGGTTTATTATCTGTGTTTATTTTGCTAGCTATTCATACCCATATAGGCATATAAACACTGCTCATAACAGTATTTTTGCCTTTGTCAAGTCATTTGCTTCTTCAAATCTCTGTATTGCCCATTGGGTATTACTTTCTTTTAAGAAAGGAATTGAAAATTCACGCAGAAGAGAATAGGCAAGGTGGCAAAATGCCAAATGTTGGATGTTTCATTAAGCTAGTGGAAGTGAAAAAATTTTAATAAGTAAAAGATGGAAATAAAACTGCTTCCATTGCCTTTTCCAGAGAAGCCAGAGGGTAGGTGAAGAGTATAGGAAGGAGGTTTAAAACTATTCAATAGAAAGTAAATTGGGAGAACAATTGTAAGTGGTCTCCTGGGGATATGAGGAGATGAAAACAATTAAATAATCTCGTAGTGCAGAGTACAAACCAAATAAGACCTCTCTCTTTGTCTCTTTTTCTAACCATTTTTTAATTGAAGTATAGTTAAATTATAATGTGTTTCAGGTATACAGGAAAGTGATTCATTTATACATTTTTTTCAAATTTTTTCCATTATAGGATATTATAAGATGTTGAATATAGTTCCCTGTGCTATACAGTAAGTCCTTGTTGTTTAACTATTTTATAAATAGTAGTGTGTATATTTTAATCCCAAACTCCTAATTTATCACTTCCACCCAGCCCCAGCTATCCCCTTCAGTAACCATAATTTTGTTTTCTGTATCTGTGAGTCTATTTCTATTTTGTAAATAAGTTCATTTATATCATTTTTTTTTAGATTTCACATAAGAGTATTTCCATAGTGGCTGCTTCAAATTACATTCCCACCAACAGTGCAGAAGGGTTCCTTTTTTGCCATACCCTCTCCAATATTTATTATCTATTGACTTTTTATGATGGCCATTCTGACTGATGTGAGGTGATACCTCATTGTAGTTTTGATTTGCGTTTCTCTAATAACTAGCTATATTGAGCACCTTTTCACGTGCCTCTTGGCCATCTGTATGTCTTCTTCAGAGAAATGTCTCTTTAGGTCTTCTGCCCATTTTTAATTAATTAATTTATTTTTTATATTGAGTTGTAAGTGCAGTTTGTGTATTTTGGAAATTGATCCCTTGTTGGTTGCATCATTTGCAAATATTTTTTTCTAGTCCGTAGGTTTTCTTTTCCATTTTGTTTATGGTTTTCTTTGCTGTGCAAAAGCTTTTAAGTTTAATTAGGTCCCATTTGTTTATTTATTTATTTATATATTTTTTGCGTTACGCGGGCCTCTCACTGCTGTGGCCTCTTCCGTTGCGGAGCACAGGCTCCGGACGCGCAGGCTCAGTGGCCATGGCTCAAGGGCCCAGCCGCTCCGCGGCGTGTGGGATCTTTCCAGACCGGGCACGAAGCCGTGTCCCCTGCATTGGCAGGCGGACTCTCAAACACTGCGCCACCAGGGAAGTCCCTCATTTGTTTATTTTTGTTTTTATTTCCATTACTCTAGGAGATGGATCAAAAAAATATTGCCGTAATCTGTCTCTTTTTTATAACCTCACATTGTGGGGTGGTTTATATCCTCCAAGGATATAGACAGTTTCTCAGTGGCAATACTCTTGTTGATGCCCTGCCTGTAGATGCTATCACTACCCTTTATAACTCACCTCCTCATCCATCTGCACACAAATTGCAGATTAATTTTGTCTTTCCAGACATGTGGTACATTCTATTGGTAGTCTGTTCAATAAACATTACCTCTTTTTCTTTGCTAATAGAAATGTGATTAAGAATAGCAAAATGTCTAGTGCAGAGTATAAATCGTGATAAGTGTGGTCTAATTAATGGCAACCTGTTCTCCCTTGACAGTGATTGGTCTAGGGTAGTTGTGTGACAGTTTTGGCCAGAGATGCAATCAATTTTATGCTGGGAACATGGGAATATATTTCCCCCTAAGAAAGAGAGAGCTGTGTAAAGAGAAGTTTATTGTTCTGATGTGTGAGGATATAAAGCCATAAGACAAATGTCACCACATCAAGGAAGACAGAGTAGAAGAATGTTAAGGCCGGGGAATGTCTACTTCTGGACTTCTTAAATAAAAAATAAATGCTCTATGGCATAAGCTGCTATTAATTGGATATTTTGTTATTGGTTACAAATTCATTCTAAATCACACGTTATGTTACTTCTCCGCAAATGTCAGGGGATTCCCATTAGTAAATGAAACATCAGCCCTCTACCCTGGCATCATTTCACATGAGTCCTCAATATATACATTCAACACCCCAGTCAAATTTGCCTTTTTTTGACCATCCATTCAAAATTGTTTTTTTTGTCAGTGTCCATTTGCTTTATAAGTCCTTCAACCTGGGATGTCTTCTTTCTTCCAAGAGCCTTCAACTACCTAAATTCTCAAGGTCCATGCTCAAATTCCAACTTCCCTTAGGTCGTCTTTAATTGCTCACACACGCAATAAGTCACATAATATGTACACAGATATATATTTTGTATATATGTATGTATATATATACATTTTTTGCCCCATTCAGCATTTATTATCCTCTCTTCTCATAATAGTAATCTGACATTCTTTTGAAACCATTCCTCTATTATCCTTAGCTTATGTACATTTGACATATATTTAAGCCAAGCAACACCATCCATCCTCCCCCTCCCCTTCAACCTAGCCATATATTGATTCATAAATATCAGTATAACTTAATTGAGACTCATGAGACTAGCCCAGAATGCTAGTTAGAAATTTTGGGGAAAAGATTCTTTTTTTTCTGCTAGAATTTAATTATAATAAATAAATAAATTATAAATTAATTATATATAAAGTATATATATATATATATAATATATTTTATATATATACCTGGATCTGCTGGGAGCTACCACAAGTAAACAGTCTATCTACAAGTGAAGACTAAACAGAAAGAAGTAGAGCTATAATAGAGACCAGATTCCTATAACCACACTTGAGACTGAAGTTGATGGTACCATGTAAACTTTTACAGTTAAATGAGTCCACATTTTTTTTCTTTTTTTTTTTTTTAAGTTATGTACATTTAAATCATATAGAATGAAAAGTGATCCAGTCTCCAACAACTTACTCATTTGTTAGTTACTTTACACATACTGAATTAAATAATAAATATCTGAGTATGACTCATTTATTTTCCTAGTGTATAAACTTCCTAGGTATAGGGACAGTAAACCTGATCTTTCACTTGGCATATTTCTCTGCCTTTTATTTAGTAAACATACCATAAATAACTGCTGAATAGATATAAACTCTAAAATTCTGTATATCTTGAGATGACAGCCAATTTGAGATTTTTCTAAGAACTTCCTTAGATCATAGTCTCATACTTGAATAAAAGTGCAATGTTTCTTGTCACATGTTTGTACTCCATAACTGTTCAGGGAATTTTGTGTATAACTTCTTCCCTTTGTTAGCCATAATTCATCCTTAACTGTGTCCTTTTGACTTATTGAAAAGCTAATAATTTCCTGCTCTAATGCTGAGTTTTTAATTTTTTTTTCATTTTTTATTCTCTCTCTCTCTCCCCTCCCCCCACCACTCTTCCCCTCTTTTCTCACCTCCCTCTCTAGCCATTGCTTAGTGATCTCAGTGTTATAGCTTTGAATACCATTTATATGCTGACAGTTCAAAAAATTTACGTCTCCCAAATTTACATCTCCAGTTCAGACCTTCTCATGACTTTAACACACATAAACACAGCTGTTTATATATTAAACTTGTAAGTCCAAAAAATGTTCCTGATCTTATCCCCATAAACCTACTTCTCTCACATTCTTCTTCAACTCATTTAACGGTAAATCTATATACTTCCAATTGCATAGATTAAAGCCTTGAAGTTATCCTTGATTCCTTTTTTCCCTCACATTCCACTGCAAATCCATTTGCATAACAATATATTCTACGGCTAATCCCTTATTACTGCTTCTACCATTACCCAAATCACCATTATCTCTCACCTGGGTTGTTAAATTGTCTCCTGATTGATCTCCATTGCCTACTTCCTCCCATTGTGTTCTCTTCTCTACATAATAGTAAGAGTAAAATTGAAAAATGTAAACAGGTAAAATTAGCTCAAACCTCACCATGACTTTGTCCCATAAATGTTAAGGAAATTTTTGTATAACTCCTTAATTCTTATTTTATTTTACCTAATTTGATAAAAATTTAACCCCAAATTAACTGATAGTAAAAATAATAAAAGTCAAAGTCCTTCTAAAGGTCTGTAAAATCATTGGGTTTTCCACTGTCTGTCTGGTTTCATCTCTAAACTTTCAGCCTCTTGCAAACTGCTCTCCAATTATTCTGGTCTGTTTGGTGTTTATGGAACACAGCAGGCAACTTCTTGCATGGGAAATTTTACATTTGTTCTTCCCTCTGGAACGTTTTTCCCTCACTTACTCACATGGCTTCTTCCCTCACCATCTTCAGATCTTTGCCCAAATGTCACTATCCAGGAGGTGGTTGTTCTGACAGTTAAAATGATACCCACTCTACTCCAATCACTCTCTCACCCTTTTCTTCCTTTATCTCTGTAGCACTTATGAACCACTGATTCTCTCTCTCTCTCTCACTCTCACTCAGTCCCTTACTACACACCCTGTCCTCTTTCTCTTCTTCATTTATGTATTCCTAGTCCCGAGAATGATGCATGACACAAAGTAGACTTTCAATACATACTTGTTTAAAGAAGGAGTGCATGGACTCTAAGATTTGTGACTTTATTTTTAAATGACTTCTAATATTGATCTTTTATAATGTTGCACAGTGAAGAAGGGTTTTACATGTTTAAAATTGTCCTTTGGTATCCTCATATTCTCTATATAGAATACTGATGCCTCACCTGGAGAAAATCCTTCTGTTTCTTCATCCTTATCATGCAAACATATTCATTTTAGTCAGCCTAGGTAACCTCTTTCTACAACTTAAAATTTTCATCAAAAACTTCTATGGCTATAGTATACTTCTCCATTTATTATGTACTTATAAAGAAAATCATATTCCATGCCATTTTAAAAATTAATTAAAAATTTATTACAGTAAAATATATGTAACATAAAAATTACATTTCAACTATTTTTAAGAGTATAGTTCAGTGGCATTAGGTATATTCATACTGATGTGCAAACATCACCACCATCCATCTCCAGAACGTTTCCACCTTCCTTAACTGAAATTCTACCCCTTATACACAAACTCCCCACTTTCCACTCCCCCAGTCCATGGCAACACCACTCTACTTTCTGTCTCTCTGAATTTGTCTACTTTAGATACCTCATATAAATGAAATCATGCAGTGTTTGTCCTTTTGTGACTGGCATATTTAATGTAGCATAATGTCTTCAATGCTCCTTCATGTTGTAGCATGTGTCAGAATTTCCTTTCATTTTAAGGCTGAATCATACTCTTTTGAATATATATATATATATATATATATATATATATCACATTTTGTTTATCTATTCATCTGTCAATGGATACTTGCTGCTACCTTGGTGATTATAAATAATGCTACTGTGAGTGTGAGTGTACAAATATCTGAGTCCCTGCTTTCACAACTTTTGGGTATGTACCCAGGCACGGAATAGCTGAATCATATGGTAATTTTATTTTTAAATTTTGTAGGAATTGCCGTACCATTTCCCATGATGGCTGCACCATTTTACATTCCCACCAGCAATGTACAAGCGTTCTAATTTCTCCACATATTCATAAACAGTTGGGGTTTTTTTCCCTTAAAAAAAAGTAGACATCCTAGTGGGTTTGTGATACCTCTTTATGGTTTGGTTTGCATTGCCCTTATGATTAGTGATGTCAAACATTTTTTCATATGCTTATTGGCCATTTGTGCATCTTTTTTGAAGAAATGTCTATTCAAGTCATTTGCCCATTTTTTAAATTGGATTTTTTTTTTTTTTGCTTTTTTTCATTGTTGTTTAGTTGTAGCAATTAAAAAAATGTATTCTGCATATCAAGCACTTATCAGATACAGCATTTGCAAATATTTTTCTGCCATTCCATGTGTTATATTTTCACTCTTTATAGTCTTTTGACACACAAAAGTTTTAAATTTCGATAAAGTCCAATTTGTCTATTTTTTCTTTTATTACTTGTGCTTTTGGAGTCATAAAAAGTTATCATAGTCAACACAAAAACCTGTGCATGGGGGTTTATAGCAGCTTCATTTATAATTGCCAGAACCTGAAAACAACTAATATGACCTTCAGTAGATGAATGGATAAGTAAGCTATGGTACATCCAGACAATGGAATACTATTAAGCACCAAAAAGAAATGAGCTATCAAGTCATGAAAGGACTTGGAGGAAGCTTACATGCATACTATTAAATGAAAAAAGCCAGTCTGAAAATGCTCTCTACTGTATGATTCCAACTGGACAAGGCAACACTATGGAAATAGTAAAGATCAGTGGTTGCCTGTGGTAGATGGGATGAGAGATGAATAAGTAGAACACAGAAGATTTTTAGGGTAGTTAAAATATTGTGTATGATTTTATAATAATGGATATAGGCCATTTTATTGTTGTCTAAACCCATGCAATGAATGACACCAGGAATGAACCCTAGGATATTGACTGTTAACTGTGGGTGATTGTGATATGTCAATGTAGGTTCATCCGTGGAAAGTAAGTAAGTATGTAAGTAAGTAAATAAATAAATAAATATATACATCGCCGTCTGGTAAATGATGTTGACCAAGGTTGTGCTTGTGTGGCGGGAGCAGGTATATCTCTCTACCTTCTTCCCAATTTTCTTGTAAACCTAAAACTGATGTAAAAATCTTTAAAAAAGGTATCAGAGCTAAATCCAAAATTATGAAATATCTTCCTATTTTTTCTTCTAGGAGTTCATAAGCATAGTTTTAAAGCTCTTATATTTATGTCTTTGATCCATTTTTAATCAGTTTTTGTTTATGGTGTAAGGTGAGCGTCCCATTTTTTTTTTGCATGTGGATATCTAGTTTTCCCATCACCATTTGTTGAAAGGACTATCCTTTCACCCACTAAATGATCTTGGCACCCTGGTTTAAAATCATTTGACTATATGTGTTTCTGGGTGCTCTATTCTATTCTACTGATCTATATGTCTGTCTTTATGCTACGCTGTTTTTATTACCATAGCTTTGTAGTAAGTTTTGAATTCAGGATGTGTGATATCTCCAGGTTTGTACTTTTCAAGATTGTTTGACTATCCGGGGTCCTTTGAGATTCCATATGAATTTTAGGATGGATTTTTCTGTTTATGCAAAAACACCGTTGAGATTTTCATAGTATTGCATTGAATCTAGAGATGAGTTTGGGTAGTATTGACATATTAGCAATATTAAGTCTCCCAGTTTATGAAACGGACTATCTTTCCATTTATTTGTTTCTTCTTTAATTTCCTTTAGTAAAGATTTGTAGTTTTCAGTATACAAGTCTTTAGTTTCTTTGGTTATATTTGTTTCTAAGTATTTTATTCTATTTGACAGTATTTTAAATGGAATTATTTTCTTAGTTTCCTTTGTGAATTGTTCATTGTTAGTATATAGAAATATAGTTGATTTTTGTGTGTTAATTGTTTTCCTGTAACTTTGCTGTACTTGTTTGTTGGTTCTAATGTTTTTTTTGTGTGTGTGTGTGTGCATGGAATTTTTAGTGTTTTCTACAGATAAGATCATGTCTTTTGTGAACCGAGATTAATTATACTTCTATCTTTCCAGTTTGTATGCTCTTTATTTCTTTTTCTTGCTTAATTTCTCTGACTTGGACTTCTAGAACTATGTTGAATAGGAGTAGCAAAAGCAGCCATCCTTATCTTGTGTCTCATCTTAGAGAAAAAAACTTTATCTTTCACCACTGAGTATGATATTAGATGTGGGAATGTTTTTCTTGAGTTTCTTTGAGATAAAATATACATACAGTGAGATGTACAAACATTAAGTGTACAATTAGATGAATTTTGGCAACTATAACACTCATGTAATCCATACCCCTTTGAAGATATAAGCTAATTCCATTACTCCAGAAATATTCCTTGTTTTACCTACTCAGCCTATCCCACCTCCTTCCCTATAAGGGGGCAAATTCTGTTTTGATATTTTTCACCATAGGGTACATTTACCCCTTCTAGAATTTTATTAATATAAATGGAGTTGTACTGTAAAACTCCATTATGCCCAACTTCTGGATTTTAGCATAATATGTGATATTTATGTATGTTTTTACATGTATCAGAAGTTCACTCTTTTTCTTTTGATTGTTAACATTCTAGTGTATGAACATATTATATATAGCTTATTTATTTTCTTACTGATGGAAATTTGGATTGTTTCCCTTGTTTTGCTATTATGAGTAGACAGCCTTCTATGAATCTTTGTGACTATATTCATGAACATAAATTTTCTGACCCCTTGAGTAAATACCTAAGAGAGAAATTTCTGGATTAAAGGGTAAATGCATATTTAATTTTATAAAAAATTTCTTCTCCAAAGCAGTTGCACAGTTTTGCACATCTGCTGACCGTGTGTTAGACTTGTGGTTGATCTATACCCTTGCAAACATTTGGTGTTGTTACTCAATATTTTTAATTTTAGCCATATTGATGGGTGTGTATTGGTGTTGCACTGTGTTTTTTAAAATTTTTTATTTTATTTTATTTTTTTTTGCGGTACACGGGCCTCTCACTGTCGTGGCCTCTCCCGTTGTGGAGCACAGGCTCTGGATGTGCAGGCTCAGTGGCCATGGCTCACGGGCCCAGCCGCTCCGCGGCATGTGGGACCTTCCCGGAGCGGGGCATGAACCCGCATCCCCTGCATCAGCAGGCGGACTCTCAACCACTGTGCCACCAGGGAAGCCCTGCATTGTGTTTTTAATTGTATTTCCTTAATGGTTAATTGCATTAAGAACTTTTTATATGTCTATTGGCTATTTATCATTCTTTTTGATATTTTGTTCATCTAACTTTTAATTAATATAATTATTGATATGTTTGGTCTACAATTTCATTATTTGTTTTCTATTTGTACCATACATTGATTTTAATGATTGAACAGAGGATGAAAAAAAAACATTTATTGTGAGTTAATCAAATATATGGTATTCCTATTGGCTTTTTAAGCTAATTTCTGTGTGTGTGTGTGTGTGTGTGTGTGTGTGTGTGTGTGTGAGATTTAGTGTTTCCTCTTGGTTTTCAGTATGCATTATTGATGATTATATTACTTCAAATAAATTGTAAGACCCTTGAAACAATGTATTTTCATTTATTTTCAACTGAATTTGGTGTTGTGTCATATGAAATTCGTTTACATATGTTATAAGCCTCAAGATAAAGTGTTATAATTTTTACTTTATACAGTTATATGTATTTTAAAGAAATAGGGAAAAGTGTAATTTTTTTACAGTTTTCCACATATTTATATTGTTCTTTTTCCCTTCCCATATATTGGCGTTTCCATATTGGTCACTTTCAGTCTGAATATCATGAATTTGCTTAGTTTTTTTCTAATCCGAAAATGCTTTTATTTCACATTCACATTTGAAGGATTTTTTTCACTTGATATAGAATTCTGAGTTGACAGTTTAAAAATTTTTTTACTTCAGCACTTTTAAGATTTTGTTCTTTTGTCTCTGGCCTACATTGTTTTTGATTAGAAGTCAATAGTCACTTATGTCATTGTTTTCATATGTAATGTGTTGTTTTTCTTGCTGCTTCCAATGTTTTACCTTGATTTATGATTTCTGGCTGTTAGAGTGTGATGTATCCAGATGTGTTTTATTTCTATTCATTCTGTTTGGGATTTGCTGACCTTCCTGGATCTTGAAGTTTATGTTTTTACCAAATTTTGGACAGTTTGAAGATATCATTTCTTCAAATCTTCTTTCTGTCTCGTTGTCACTTTGTCTACACCTGTGACACCATTTATATTTATGTTATACCACTTGATTTTGTCTCCCAGATCTTTGAGCCTCTGTCTGTATGAATTTTTTTCTTTTCATTCTTGTGGACTGGATAATCCTTTCTCTTCTGGTGTTTCCAAGCTATATTTAACCCATTTATTGACACCCCCACCCTTTTTCTTTTTCATTTCAAATATTATAACTTTCAGGTACATCTGTCCCTTTCTTATGGCCATAAATTTATTTAAGCTTCTGAATATATATAAATATATACATGTTTTTTACCAATTCCAACATCTAGGCCTTCTTCTTTATTAAAATTAATTAACTAATTAATTTTTGGCTGTGTTGGGTCTTCCTTGCTGCTTGTGGGCTTTCTCAAGTCATGGCGAGTGAGGGCTACTCCTCATTGCAGGTGTGCAGGCTTCTCATTGCGGTGGCTTCTCTTATTGCAGAAGATGGGCTCTAGGCGCACAGGCTTCAGTAGTCTTGGCTCGCGGGCTCTAGAGTGCAGCCTCAGTAGTTAGGGCGTACGAGCTTAGTTGCTCCGTGGCATGTGGGATCTTCCCAGACCAGGGCTCAAACCTGTGTCCCCTGCATTGGGAGGCGGATTCTTAACCACTGCGCCACCAGGGAAGTCCCCATCTAGGGCTTCTTGTGGTCATTTTCTGTTGCCTTTTTTTGGAGAGTGTTAAGTTTTATACTTGCAGGCATTAATTTACTAGTGAATAAGCTTATCTTTTTGAAGCATTTTAAAAGCTTTGTTATTGTGAGTCTTTATTTGTCATTCTAGGATTAGTCTGGGACTTTCTGGGTATCAGCTGAATACGAAGAACATTGAGCAAAGACCTTTCATTTTGGCTGGACTTCTATGTCTCTTAGCTGTGCAGAGATGCTGAAATCTCTACTTAGCCCACAGCTCCCAGCAGCTATTCTCTTCCAGGCCTTGCAGAGTCTCACTCAAAAAGCACACAACTTACTATTTGACCAACAAAGGAAGGGGAATTCCACGTAGGTTTCTGGGGCTCCTTTGCTATTCAGCTCCCTTCTGTCTGGTATCTTAATTCACAACTTCCAGCCAGCATTGTAGTCCATATCTGCAGTCTGTGTTTTCTCAGTTTAGCAAGACTACTGTGCTCTGCTTGTCCTTTTCTTTCTTCAGTTCTAGAAAGTGCCTCCAGGCATAGAGCCAGGGCTATTGTGGGGCTTATTCCACATATTCCCACACTCTCAGTGATTGCAATCCTGGGTCCCTTTTGTAGAATGTTTACAAACAGTTTGCCTCATACAGTTTTCTATTTTAGTTTTGGATGGCTAGGCTAGTATCAGTCACTCCTCTATTGCTAGGACCAATGTCAAATTATATTTTTAGTTATCCCATATAGACTACAAACCTTTGGGAAAACACTAAATAATTGTCTGTTTCTTATAATCTAGGCTTCTCCCCTTAATTACTTTTCTGTGTGTATTTCAAAGATATGAAGCAAAACAATAGCTTGGTAATGAGAAGACCTTCTAACAACATCTCATGTGCTATTTGAATATGACATATGGCTTTTCCAAATTAAACATGAATGATCCACATTTGGGCTCTGGATAATCTCTCTGTCTGCTCTTAAACTAAAGGTTTCAGTATGTAACTTGGGAGAATAGATTATGTTAAGACTATGCTAGACTACTATATTTAGAAACACAAATTTTTCTGGGCCTGATCAATGGATCTATGTCATAATAAACAGAGGTAGTAAAGTAGGTCAGACAAAAAATGTACATGAACGCATATGTAAATATGTGTGCATGTATACATATTTCTAATTGTATGAACACTAATAAGCGTTTCTGTTTTTGCTTACCAGATTTAACTATGCCCAGGTCCTTACCTTTCCCCTCCCCAGGGAAATATCTCTCAGTTTTGCATCCTAATCTTCCTACCTCAACTCAGGTACATGATCACTCATTTGAAATTTTGAGCTCTAAGTTCCATAGCTATATATACATCTTATAATTTTTAATATATCAATTTAAACTAATAACACTTGACTTTTAGGACAGGGATTATTACTTAAAAATATCTGCTCTTCTCTTTTATTTGTACCTCTCTATATCATCTAGTAATCTTTCCTCTGTTTTCAACAACTTTAAATAGTGAATTTTCACCTAGAAATTATATTTATGTCCTAAATCCCATTAGGAAGTTATGCTACTAAATTAATAACAGGCATATTGTTGTATGTTTTATTACTTTTCCAGTTTTGGGAATTATACTTTTTGGCAACAATGGTAGTTAAGAATCATTACTATTGCTGCTGCTCATGGCCCATGTTGGTCTCTGCCTGTAAGTTAAGGGCTTTGCTTTTAGTAACTACCAGCAACCTAGAATGTCAGTCTGGGAATTGGTAGCTCAGTGAGTTGGCTCCACTCCACAAGCTTCCCAAGTGGAAACGGCTGGGCTCCCGAAGGGAAGAGAAGGGTACACAGAGATCTCAATTTCAGTGAAGCAGAAAGTAAAACTGACTGTGGTGCCCCTTCGCCTTATTCTCCCTGCCTGCCTGGTCCACCAGACCTCTCCGCTGGGGCTGGTCCCTCTTCATCTGGACAATGTCTCTTCCATATGGCAACTGGGCACAAAGTGTGCTGACCAGTCAGGATGGCCCTTCCCAGGCAAATGGATGAAGACAGAATAGGAGATATCTCACTTGTTGTATGATTACCTATATAATATACTCAATTTTGCTTCTTGGTCTGCAAAGTCTAAAAAGTTTATTATTCAGCTTTTTATAGACAGTCTGCTGATTTCTGCTTTAAGGCAATAAATGGCTGATTCCATAATCAGTAGATGAGAGGCTGAGAAATTGAGCAGAGTTTTCAGCAGCTTCAAGGAGATCAGAAAACAAAAATTCAAATTTAGAGAGAGCTAAGGAAAAGTAGTCTTGGTAAATGCCAGTTTTCTGAGGGACATTCCATAAGGCTATACCCTAGGATTAAGTGTAGTCAGAACTGTACAAGTAGTTCCCCAAACCGAAGCCCTGCTGCAAATAATAAGTCTTGATTGAGAGAGTGTTAACTGTCTCTAGCTTGCATGGCAGAAAACAATGTAAATCCCTGAAGGAAAAAAACATTTTCCAGTGCCTCAAAAATACCTGTATAATCTTTATATGTACTATCCAGCAGTTGATCGAATATATTAGGTATTCAGAAACTAAGAGGTTCAAAAGCCAAGAGGAAAAAGTGACAATAGAAACAAATCCACAGGAGATCCAGATAACCAAATCATCCAATGAAATGTTAAAATAATTATAATTAAAATATACAAGGAATTAAATACAAGTTGGACAACTTTGGCAGATAACTAAAAAAGATGTAATGAAAATATTAGAATTAAAATGTAAATGATAACTAAAAGTATAGCTTATAACCCAATTAAAGAACTCAAAAGAAGGGTTAACTCTAGATTTCATATGTATGATTTCTAGGTCTATTTCTATTATTGGATTTTTCTTCTGGTTAAAGACATCATTTTTCTTCTTGTAGTTCTAGTAGTTTTTATTTTATACTAGACTATCAATCTCATGGTGTTGAGCATCTAGGTTTTGTTATTTTCTCTTATTAATGAAGTTTTGGGTGTTATTTATGTTAGCAGTTAATTTACTTCATATCAGTTGTTCCTTTTAGAGGTTGTTTTAAAGCTTCTCTATGAAGGATCTAAAATCGCCTTTAATTTGGGGCTGTATTAGATTTACATATAAGATGTGGTTCTTACAGGGTCTCTCTTAAGTGTCTTAAGAATTCTGCAGGGTCTTTCCTAGTCCTTTGAAATCATGCTCTAGTAGTTATTCAGAGCCCTTTGCATGCTCTAGTAGTTATTCTTTCTCCAGTGTTCGTTCTTTGCTTGACCACTTAGATTCTTTCCCTGTAGAAGTGCTTTTTTTTTTTTGCGGTACGTGGGCCTCTCACTGTTGTGGCCTCTCCCGTTGTGGAGCACAGGCTCCAGACGCGCAGGCTCAGCGGCCATGGCTCACGGGCCTAACCGCTCCGTGGCACGTGGGATCTTCCCGGACCGGGGCACGAACCCACGTCCCCTGCATCGGCAGGCGGACTCTCAACCACTGCGCCACCAGGAAAGTCCAGAAGTGCTTCTTGATATTAAGCCAAGATCTCAAGCAGGCTCTTTATGCAGATTTGTGGAAGTCTCACACTGCACATTTCCCTTCTTTCCATTAACCTTCCTCACTCATTTCATCCAACTCACTAGCCTAGAACTCCAATCTCATATCCTCAATACAGTGATACTGCTGTGTTCTACTTTGACTCTCTCTTCCTGTACCACATCCAGGAAGTGTCTCTAGCAAAAAACCGAAGCAATCATGGAGGTCAGTGATCTCTCAAGAATCTTAGTACTGTGTTTGCTACCTGTTGTACAACCTCTGAAGCAAGTTATCACACATATTTTTGTCTAGTTTTACAGTTATTTATGGCAGGAAGACATGTTCAACACCAGATACCCCCTTATGGTCATAAGTGGAAATATATATTACTAGTGTTCTTATAAACATTTTATCTCTTGTTCATTTTCCTTTGATTGCATATTCATGATACTCTTGCTTCTTAAATATAAGTAATTTGGGTGAAAATAACAATGTAGTTAAAAAGTTTGTAGGAGGCAATCAGTTTTAGCCCTCATAACTCAGAGCCTAGTTCATCTTCCTTTTGCTATTACAACTGATTGTGTATGTATTTAACTGAAAGATGAAATAAAAACTCTGAGAGTTTTAAATATATCTCTGCTTATTGGGAAATGATCTGTGTTGTGCAAACAGAAGGCCCCATTCTTTGCTTTGAGCCCCTTACTTACAGCTTTCTGAGTAGTTATTACATAATCAAGCTGTTATGTGTTAATAATTATGCCAGCAGTCCAGGTGAATAAAATCTGTTTCTACAGTTATTTCCATTGGTCATTACGATATTTTGCTTCCAAATCTTTATTATCTGTGGGATTTTTACCATATTACAACCCACATTTAAAAAATAATAAATGCAACACAAGCTTTGAACTGGGTTGTGTTTTCTTTGGTTTCCATTCTCCAAAGGAATTTTTTTTGATCACATAATAAAGAATTATTTATGGCTGAAATAAATTTTTTGGTGTGTACAGTTTTTCGTTAGTTTGAAAATCAGAATTAGAACTTGAATGAAAAGAATGAATATACAAATTAAACCTTAAGTTAAAACATAAAATAATCATGCTTAATGGTAAGTAACTTGAAGCTTTCCCACTAAGATCAAGTACGAGGCAAGGATATCCCCTTTTGCCACTCCTTTTCAACATCATACTGGAAGTTCTAATATGATAAGACAATGCAAGGAAATAAAAGGTATACAGATTAGAAAGGAAGAAATAAAATTATGAATGATTATCTATGTAGAAAATTTGAAAGAATCAACCAAGATGTTCCAGGAACTAGTAAGTGATTATAGCAAATTTGTAGTATACTGGGTTAATATTCAAAATTCAATCGCTCTCCAAGTCTATCCATGTTGCTGCAAATGGCAAAATTTCATCTTTTCTATGGCTGAGTAATATTACATTATATACATATATATATATATATATA
>NW_020171828.1:507356-599252 GCF_003031525.2 Neophocaena asiaeorientalis asiaeorientalis
TATATATATATATATATATATATATAAAACACATCTTCTTTATCCATTCATCTATTGATGGACACTTAAGTTACTTCCATACCTTGGAAATTGTACATAATGCTGCTATGAACATTAGGGTGCATGTATCTTTTTGAATTTTTTTTACTATAGGCCCAGAAGAAGAATTGCTGGGTCATATGGTAATTCTATTTTTATACTAAGTCAGACAGAGAAAGACAGATGCTGTATTATATCACTTATACGTTGAATCTTAAAAATACAACAAACCAGTGAATGAAACAAAAAAGAAGCAGACTCACAGATACAGAGAATAAACTAGTGTCTACCAGAGGGGAGGGCAATATAGGGGTAGGGGAAAAGAAGGGTTAGTATGAGATTATATGAAATTATGTGTGTGAACCTTTTGAAAACTGTAAAGCAGTAGAGAATTTAAAGAATCTTTTATTCAATAAAAAGTCAGTTGCCTTCCTGTATATCAGCAGTGAACAGGTAGAATTCGAAATTAAAAACATAACACCATTTATATTAGCACTCCCCAAAATGAAATATTTAGGTATTAATCTAACAAAATAAGTACAAGATATATGTGAGAAAAATTACAAAACTCTGAATGAAATCAAAGAACAAAAATAATGGAAAGATATTCCATGTTCATTGGTAGGAAGACACAATATTGTTGAGATGTCAGTTCTTCCTAGCTTGATCTATAGATTCAATGCAATCCCAATCAAAATCCCAGCCATATACTTTACGATATTGACAAACTGATTATAAAGTTTGTATTGAAAAGCAAAGAACCCAGAACAGCCAATAAATGTTGAAGGAGAAGAGCAAAGTTCGAGGACTGATGCCATCAGATTTCAAGACCTACTATGAAGCTACGATAATCAAGACAATGTGGTATTGCTGAAAGATTAGACAAATATATCAGTGAAACAGAATAGAGAGACCAGAAATAAACCCACATAATATGTAGTCAACTCATTTTTGACAAAGAGGAAAAGGCAGTATGATAGAGCAAATATGGTCTTTTTGACAAATGGTGCTATAACAACTAGAGATCCAAATGCAAAAAAATAAAATGAATCTGGACACAGGCCTTATACCCTGCACAAAAATTAAAATGTATCACAGATCTAACTGTACGATGCAAAACTATAACACTTCTGGAAGATAACATAAGAGAAAATCTAGATGACCATGGATATGGTGATGCCTTTTTAGATATATCACCAAAGACATGATCCATGAAAGAAATAATTGATAAGCTGGACTTCATTAAAATTAAAAACTTCTGCTCTGTGAAAGACGAATTTCAAGAGAATGAGAAGAAAACATAGAGACTAGGAGAAAATATTTGCAAAAGACACATCTGATAAAGGACTGTTATCCAAAATGTACAAAGGATTCTTGAAACTCAGCAAGAAGAAAACAAACAACTTGATTCAAAAACAAGTCAAAGACCTTAACAGACATTTCACCAAAGAAGATGTATAAATGGCAAGTAAGCATATAAAAAGAAGTTCCACATCATATGTCATCAGGGAACTGCAAATTAAAACAAGATACCATTTCACACATTTTAGAATGGCCAAAATTTGGGACACTGATGACACCAAATACTGGTGGGCATGGGGAGCAATAAGAACTCTCAAAAATTGCTGGTAGGACTGCAAAGTTGTATAGCCACTTTGGAAGACAGTTTAGCAGTTTCTTACAAAACAAAACATATTCTTACCATACGATCTAGCAATCGTGCTCCTTGGTATATACCCAAAGGATCTGAAAATGTATATCCACACAAAATCCTGCACATGATGTTAATAGCATCTTTGTTCATGACTGCCAAAACATGGAAGCAATCAAGTTGCCCTTCAGTAGGTGAAATGATAAATCATGGTAAATCCAGATAATGGAATACTATTCAGTACTAAATGGAAATGAGCCATCTAGCTATGAAAAGACATGGAGAAACCTTAAATGCATATTACTAAGTGAAAAAAGCCAATATGAAAAGACTACTAATATATGATTCCAACTACATGACATTCTGGAAAATGCAAAAATATGGAGACAGTAAAAAGCTAGGTGATTGCCATGGTTTGGTGGGGGGTGGGGTGAGATGAATAACTAAATCAGAGGATTTTTAAGGCAGTAAAAATACTCTGTATGATACCATAATAATCTATCAGGTTGGCCAAAAATTCATTGGCCATAAGATTTTATGGAAAAACCTGAAAGAACTTTTTGGCCAACCCAATATATGTGTCATTATTCATTTGTTCCAAACCCATAGAACGTATACCACTAAGAATGAACTCTAGTGTAAACTATGGACTTCGGCTGATAATGATGTGTCAATGTGGGTTCATCAGTTGTAACAAATATACCACTCTGTTGGAGGATGTTGAAAATGGGGGAGGTCATGTATGTTTGGGGACAGGGGTAAATGGAAGATCTCTGTACATTCCCCTCAACTTTGCTGTGAACCTTAAACTGCTTGAGAAAAATAAAATGTTAATAAGAATTTATTTGAAAAAAAACACAAAGGAGACAACCTTTAACATTTTAAAAAGAGAAAAAGTGATATTTACTACTGTTCCAGTATGAATGTAATTAAATATCATCAGTAGAATTAATCTCATCTCCCAACTTAATATTTCTTTCATATGATATACTGACCCTTTCACAAAAGTCAAATGACATTTACCAAGAGGTATACTAATTTAGGGGTTATGGGCTCCTTCATCTATCCAGTAGACAGTAAGAAATCTGTCTAATCTTTATACAATCAACCACTGTCTTGGAGCCATCCTTTAAACACCTAAGAGACCAGAGGCAAGTTGCTTAATCTTTCTAGATCTCCATTTCCTTATCCGTACCAAGGGGAATAATGAGATATTATATTATAAGATTATTGAAAGATGTAGTTATACTTAATCTTTATTATATTTAATGTGAAAACCATGTAATTTTAAGGTGGTTACAATTTCTATTCTTCCCTTTCTGATAATCTTATGCCCTTCACTGTAGTCTTGGTGCTTGGGTGATGTGGGTTCTTTTAAAGATGCTGACATGTGTCTACAGTAGTCTTTTGGCATATACTTAGTTGTCCTCTTACCTACTCCTACACTTCAAGCCTTACATTTCTTTTCTAATTAATAGTTTTACCCATTTTTGATTAGGTATATATTTATCACTGTGTAACAAATCCCTTTAGAACTTCATGGCTTAAGTTCTTAAAGTGACAATAGTCATTATTTCCCACAATATTGTGCATCAGTAATTTGATCAGGGCTCAACTGGGGAGCTGGGGGTTGCTTGCCTGTGTGGTGTCTCAGTGCTCTGTCATATGGTCTCTCTCTCTTTCTGCTGTGCTCTAGCATTGACCTCCTTAGAGCATGAATGGGCTCTGAGAGAGTTTCAAGAAAAGCTGCCCCAGGTTTGCCTTTGTTTGCATCATGATTTCTGCTATACTGTAGGCCAGTGTAAGTCATATGGTCAGGCTCCAAGTCAACGTCTAGAGTGGCTTATAAAGGCATGAATACCAGGAGTTATGGTCCATAGGGGTTTGCTAATGAAAATACAGTTGACCTGTGAACAATGCAGGTTTGAACTGCATGGGTCCACTTATATGTGGATATTTTCCAGTAGTAAATACTATAGTACTAGTTGGTTTGTGGTTGGTTGAATTCACAGATGCAGAGGAACTGTGTGGATATGGAGGGCCAACTATGAGTTATATGCAGATTAACCCCAGTGATGCTCATGGGTCATCTGTAATCTGCATAGTGGCTATGATGGGAACTAAATAGTGTGAAAGTTGATAGTTTTCATAAAGCCTCTTATGATGTAACTCAGTAACTCTCAAATTATTGAGATTAACTCCAAAGACATCCAAAGGTCCAATGGTAGCAACTTATGAAACATTGATATAGTTCGTTGTGTTAATTAGAACATGGTATATTCTTGCAACTTTTGAGAAAATACATGGAAAAAATGAATCACAATTAGTAGGAAGCTATCTTTCTCCTCCCTTAAAGAGTGAGATGCTCTGGAAAGAATCTTAGAGAATTCTGGTATTGGTTCTATTAAATTTTTATGGTTTATGGGAAAGTATTTTCTAGATCTCTTTTTTCTAAAATTAGACATTTGGACTGATGGTCACCATGAGCACTTCCAGCTACATATGTTCATGTGTCTCTTGGTCTTAGTGGAAATACCTAAGGTGTTTTGAAAAGTCTTACAATCTTCCTCAGGCAGTAGTATTGGGAAACGGTACTTTTTGATTTTCTTTTACTTTTCTGTGAAACGCTTATTTTGCTTTCACCAGCCTTTGCATGCAATAAGCGTCTAGCCAGAATTGGTCTCACTCAAAGGCAAACAGTTATTTACCTATTTAATTTTGAGTGGCTATACTCAGACAAAAATAAGTGTTCTCATCAAAAGTCATTCACCCAATCATTCCACCATTCTTCTATTGATCCATCAATTTACCTATCCTTCTGTTTATTGAATAATTACTAAACATAAGAAAATTCCATAATGAATGTACTAAGGGTTACTATGGGGTCTTAAAATTGATGATTGTAGTAATTTTATTCAGCTATAAGAATGTTTTAAAATATTGTAAATATAATTTGGAATTTGTGCTCTTCGGATCTCAGTCTTGTGCTAGGCTACTTCATATGTTTGTGATACTTGCCTGCCCCTCGAAGGCATTTAAATTTATGCAAACCTTAGTTTAAGGTATTATTATCTGTCAAAAAGGAGACATAGGCGTAGAGTTCAGACATAGGGACACAGGGGGGAAGGAGAGGGTGGGACGAATTGGGAGATTAGGATGGACATATGTACACTACGATGTGTAAAATAGATAGCTAGTGGGAAACTATGGTATAGCACAGGGAGCTCAGCTTGGTGCTCTGTGACGACCTAGATGGGTAGGACTGGGGGTGGGAGGGAGGTCCAAAAGGGAGGGGATATAGCTGACTCATTTCATTGTGCAGCAGAAACTAACGCAACATTGTAAAGCAATTTTACTACAAAAAAAAAAAAAGTAGTATATTGTTAAGAATCTATTTTGTCAGTCATTATTAGGAAGTGAAGCTGGGCCTCTAAACAAAGGTTTGAAGAGGAGTGTGGCTTTTAGTCCTGTAAGGAGCAAATATCCTGGCGAACTGGTGTTGAGGTCAGGGAAGGTCAAAGATAAAATAAACTCTGGATATTTAAGTGATACTTGATTTTTTCTTTTTAATTTGGTAAACCATTGATAGCTTAGGTAAAACATATAAAAGAAAAGAATTGTCATTTATTTAGGGGAGGGGGAATTAAAACAACACAACTTACTGGTGTTTAAAACAAAGGTAATCATTTACTCTGAGAACAGGGCCATGGATCCTGCAAAATTATCTGTATATATGTTTCAAATTATTTGTATATAATTGTTACATTAACTGTAACTACTTCATTTTCCAAATGTATTTTTATTTTCTGTCCCTCTTATTTAAGCCTTGTCTCTGACAATACTTTTTATTTCAGTGAAATAATGGAAAGAATTATATGAAAATGATGTATATATGTCAATCTCAATCTCCCAATTCATTCCACCCCCCACCCCTTTTCCCCTTGATACTATGTATAAAATAGATAACTAATGAGAACCTACTGTATAGCACAGGAAACTCTACTCAATGCTCTGGGGTGACCTAAATGGGAAGGAAATCCAAAAAGAGGGGATATATGTATATGTATAGCTGATTCACTTTGCTGTACAGTGGAAACTAACACAACATTGTAAAGCAACTATACTCCAATAAAATTTTTTATAAAAAGAGTTGTATGAAAATGAACAAATTGTGTGAGGTTGACTCTAGAATTCAAGGTAGACTCATTAGGCAGGCACGATTAATGAGGGTGCCTTTATTATCTTATAAAGAATGGGATAAAATATCAAAATTAAACTCATACTCATGTGATATCCTAAAACAGGCCCTAAGAAACGTATACATTGATGATATTCTAAGATCTGCATTCAGTTGCATTAAGGACTTTCAAAAAAAGGAGTAGAAAACATTGAACAAAATTTTCCAAGATGAGCAATTGAAAGACTGGTAGCTTAACGGCCAATAGCCAAACTGTTTTAGCAGGGCTGCCTTATGCATTTGACCCTTACGGATTCTTGGGGCCTACTAGCTTTTCAAGAGCCTTTGAAAATATTGGAGATCTAAAAGTTATTGGTTCCACAATACAGAAAGAAAATAGTGCATTTAAAATAGATTAATATTAAAGATGCACAAAATATTGCAATTTCATGTAGTCATTTGCAGTACAAACCAAACCAATAGCATACAAACCATCTACTTTTACATGGTTATATAGAAACAGTATTAAGTGAGGATGTGCATACATTTTGATGTCTGATACTATGGGGGGGACATCACAAATAATTGCCTATAGCCTAAGAAGTTAAAATTTCTCTCATTCTTTTTCTCTCCATTGTTCTCTCTCTCTTTCCCCTTCCTCTATTTATTACTCTTACAAACACCCTCCTTTTTTGTGCTCTTCTCATTTTTCCACCCCACTCTCATTTAGGCAACTGGTTGAACTCAAAGCAACTCTATACTTTGTAAGATAGCGAGGGCTTTTTCACTCATGAAGAATAAAATCATTACAAATTGCTTTGAGCTTAAGAAAATAAATACCATGGCCAGTTTTTCAATGTTCTACATCCATTAAAGACTGATTTTATCTAAGTTCCTTTCGGTAAACCATTCTCTTATTGGATCAGGTATTCTATTAAAGGGCACATGAGTGAGTGCTGCTGTTGCTTTCTTAATGATATCTACTCATCATTTGGATTTTTGCAAGTATCTTCAGGATAGTTAAGACTTTAAAAGCAGAAACATATTATTTCATTTGCTACTACTGAGAGCTTTTGGGAAATGACAAAAAAAGTGTATTCTCATATTTTGCTGAGAGCTTCATTCAGAGATTTAGTTTACATTTCTGTTTCTAAACATATAAATGAGAAGTGAAATATTTACTTTTAAGAATAAATAATTTGATAAGAGCAATCAGTAGAAAAGTACTTTATCAGGAGAGCCTTTACTTTGATTCCTTGAGAAACAATCTAGACTTAACCATGCAAACTGAGTTCGTACTGCTGTAAAAGTGACAATTACTTCTGTCACTTCAATAATTTCAATATTATGAGAAGCACTTATTCTAAACTTGGCATGATTTATTGTTAGTCAAATGTAGCTAAGTGTAATATTATACAAATTTTGAGTTATGATTCTTTGTTTCTATATCTCAAAATATAAAATTTCTGGTTACACTTGTATTTTATAGCTGTCGTTCAACATCATTCGCAAACTTTATTTCCTAATGATAGATAGGGTATCTTCATTTGACATGCTACTGAGATGGGTTATCTCTAATAATTTACATGCTTTAATTAGATCATATGCTCAGTGAACATGATATGAAATAATCTTCAGGTTAATTTTTGATGTTACAATCACTTCATTAAATGAGATATTCATTGCATTTGCACACAGTTTGCTTACATTGAGTAAGCAGGTGATAGTGTGGCTTAAAACTCTTTAGTAAATCATAGCCATATGACTGTATTTAGTTAGAGCATGATTGCCTAATTTTGGAGATAAATGGACTTCTCTGGGGAATTTTTAATTCCCTAAGAATTAAAGGAAGAACAGTTATCATTATATACCAAGTCAAATCGACCTAAACTGAGATCTCTTTAAATATGTGGAGATAAACTGATACCCTTTTATGATAAAAACGGGTTTGGTTTGATTGGTTACATGACTGACAATGGATAGGAGGAGTCAAGTGTGATATAGCAGTGGGACCTCAAGGATGACTTGAATAATATATACTCCAGATACAGCAGGGTGCAGAGATCAGACTTGGACTTGGTGTTCTCATTCGTTGATAAATCTGTCACTAACACAGTAATGTCTCTGAGCCTCAGATTTACAAATCCATTGAATAGAAATGATAATATTTATTTCGTAGGATTGTTGAAAGGATCAAAAAAATGGATGTAACAAATGTTATAAATATATGAAATGCTATTTGATATGAAAAGCACTGTTGTCAACTAGGAGCCACATGACATAATGTGTACAAAGTACTTAGCAATAGTTTGTGCTGAATGAAGCATTATAAGCATGATGTAGAATAATAATCAGTATTATCTTAATCTTAAAATGCAAGCTGAGTAGTAATAAACGAAGAATACATGATTACTGGATTTCTTTCCCTCCTTCAGTTCGCCCTTCTCCAGAAGAATTAAAAATACATCAGGAAAAAAGTATACATATAAAATTGAATGTACCTTTTCTGTTAATCTTACTTATTTGACCATTAACCTCCTACTTCAATACATGTTAACTCTGCCGTATCATTTAGTAAAAGTTGAAACAGCTCATCTCCACCTCTCATTCTCCCTTTCTGTCTCTCTGCCTCACCCCCTGCCCACCTCTCCTGGGAATTTAGGTAAGCATACTTCCTTTTTAGAATGGATATTTTCTTTTTTTAACATCGTTATTAGAGTATAATTGTTTTACAGTGGTGTGTTAGTTTCTGCTTTATAACAAAGTGAATCAGCTATACATATACATATATCCCCATATCTCTTCCCTCTTGCATCTCCCTCCCTCCCACCCTCCCTATCCCCCCCCTCTAGGTGGTCACAAAGCACCGAGCTGATCTCCCTGTACTATGCGGCTGCTTCCCACTAGCTATCTGTTTTACGTTTGGTAGTGTATGTATGTCCATGCCACTCTCTCACTTTGTCTCAGCTTACCCTTCCCCCTCCCCATATCCTCAAGTCCATTCTCTAGTAGGTCTGCATCCTTATTCCCGTCCTGCCCCTAGGTTCTTTGTAACTATTTTTTTTTCTTAGATTCCATATATATGTGTTAGCATACGGTATTTTTCTCTTTCTGACTTACTTCACTGTGTATGACAGACTCTAGGTCTATCCACCTCACTACAAATAACTCAATTTCGTTTCTTTTTATGGCTGAGTAATATTCCATTGTATATATGTGCCACATCTTCTTTATCCTAGAATGGATATTTTCTTAATTGAACTACTGTATAGCCTTGAGAATTATATCCTGGATTTTCTTCTATAAAAGCTACAAAAATATTATTTTCAGGAAAGAGAACATTAATTTATTCATTCACCAAGTATTTACTTGTGTGTCTATTATGCATCAGGTATGTGTTTGGAAATGAGTTTTCAAACACTCCAAGGAGGATTCAGTAATCCAGAACCATGGTGGGTTCTTTTCAGATGTAGGGAGAGATGAGATGCCTTAATAACTGCTCTGAAAGTTCACTCTCTGAAGAAAAGTAGTAGCAGTGTATTGTGTATTTATCACATATGTAAACATAAGATATACAACAGGAATAGCACAACGAATGAGAAGAAGGAATTGGAAATATATTTTTATAGAATCTTTACACTTTATGTAAGGTAGTATAATATTATTTCAAAGTAGACTCTAATTAATTAAAGATATATATTGTAAACCCTAAGTCAATGATGAAGCACAATTTTTACACTGATATAAATAAAAGTCAATAGAATCTCAAAAAATGCTCAGTTAATTCAAAGGAAGGCAGAGAAAAGAAAAAAAGCAAATGGAAAAAGTAGATAACAGCTAGGAAGATGGTAAATTCTAATCAACTATATTAATCATCATATTAAATACACAAGATCTAAACACACTAAGTTAAAGACAAAGATTGCAAAATTGGGTTAGAAAAGCATGGAGCGATTATATGTTGCCTACAGGAAACCTACTTTAAAAAGAAAAGCATACAGGGACTTCCCTGGTGACTCAGTAGTTAAGAATCTGCCTGCCAATGCAGGGGACACGAGTTCAATCTGTGGTCCAGGAAGATCCCACATGCTGTGGAGCAGCTAAGCCCGTGCACCAGAACTACTGAAGCTGGTGCACCTAGAGACTGTGCTCTGCAACAAAGAGTAGCCCCCACTCGCCAGAACTAGAGAAAGCCTGCGCACAGCAATGAAGACCTAATGCAGCCAAAAATAAATAAATAAATTTATTTTTAAAAAGGCTTACATAATTTATAGGTATAGGATAATAAAAGATATACTATACAAACACAAATTAAAATTAAGCCAGTGTAGCTATATTTACATCAGACAACGTAACCTTCAGAGCAAGGAACATTATCAGAGATAATGAGGGTGATTGTGATAAAGGTTCCATTTTCCAAGAAGAAATAACAATTCTAAATATGTATGCACCAAGCTTCAGTTTCAAAACATATGAAACAGACCAAAAAAAGAAGATACATTTTACATCTACTAAAATACTTTAAATAAACAAAAAACGATCATACTAAGTGTTAGCAAGAATGGGGAGATATTGAAACTCTTTCACATTGATGGTGGGAATATAAAATAGTACAATCACTTTGGAAAACAGTGTTTTAGTTACTTAAAAAGTTAAACATACGTTTTTAATATGATGCAGCCATTTCATATTTAGGTATTAAACTAAAAGGATAGAAAACATATGTCTATACGAAGACTTGTACACAAATGTTCACAGCAGTTTTACTTGGATTTTGCCAAAACTTGGAAACAACTTATACATTCATCTGAATGGATTAACAAATTGTGTGGAATGCTCCTGCACAGTAAAAGAAAACGAACTGTTGATACAAGATACAGCACGAATGAATCTAAAAATAATTTAGTTCAGTGAAAAAAAGAGCCAGAAAAAGAGAGTAAATACCACCTTCTTCCTTTTGTATGAAATTCTAAAACTATAAAACAATAAAAATTTTCAAAAATGCCAGCTAATTTACAGTGACAGTATGCATATCAGTGTTTCCTTGAGGCAAATGGGAGAGAGGCAGTAGGAATGATTATAATGGAACATGAAGAAACTTTGGAGGTGATGGATATGTTCATTATCTTGATTGTAGTGATGGTTTCACAGTTGTCTATATGTAAAAACTTATGTGATTGTACACTGTACATGGGTGCAATTTATTATATGTAAATTTTTCTCCAAAAAGTAAAAAAATATCCAGTTATTTAGACTTTTCTAAATGCTTCATGTAGAACTAAGGCATAAATATGTGAGGGGCCAGGACATGAACAAATCTAAATGACTGACAGCTTAGTAATTCAATTTTATTGCTGGGTTCAGTTTGCCCCCAATACTCACTCTTTCTTTAAGATGAGTTCTTATCCAGAAGATTCTACATGTAAAGGTATTTTTTAATTATTTAAACCTCCAGTGTGTCATTATACTGGAATGTATGTAAATTCCAGTGGTGAGCCTTTGTACAGTTCATTCACTTAGGAAAATGAGAAATATTAGTAGGTATTTAAGGGGGTATTATTAATGAATACAGAATTAGAGATAATATGACTTGCTTCTGAATTCCTCTCTGCAACTAACTTTGGCTTCAGGCTCAGAATTTCACCTCTGATGTTTCTATATACACACCTTCAAAAATAAGGAGCTAGGGGCTTCCCTGGTGGTGCAGTGGTTGAGAGTCTGCCTGCAGACGCAGGGGACACGGGTTTGTGCCCTGGTCTGGGAAAATCCCACATGTGGAGGAGTGGCTGGGCCCGTGAGCCATGGCCGCTGAGCCTGCGCGTCCGGAGCCTGTGCTCTGCAACGGGAGAGGCCACAACAGTGAGAGGCCTGCGTACCACAAAAAAAAAAAAAAAAAAGGAGCTAAGTAAATTTCAAGGACGTTTCTAAGTCTAAAACTGTATGATTCAACAGCAATAAATGTTTATACCCCCCTCCACTCTGTGTCCCCCATTGTGCTAGTTGTTAGAGATAGGAAGATTCCCAGCAAGTTCACAGTTTACTGGAGGAATCAGTAAGCAAATCATTTTAATACAGTGTGTTTCCTGCAACTATAGACATCAGGGTGCTTTAGGAACACAAAGGAAAGAATGATTATTCTGGGAGCATAGAGGACTCCTGTTGGTTATTTTCCCATTATCCACTGCCTCTTTCCCACTTGCCAGAGCACTTCATTACAAATCTTCCTTAACTTATAATGGGGTTGCATACTGATGAGCCCATTGTAAATAGAAAATTATCTTAAACTGAAAATGCATTTCATAAACCTAAGCTATCAAACATCATAACTTAGCCTAGCCTAATGTTAAACGTGCCAAGAACACTTACATCAGCCTGCAGTTGGGAAAAATCATGTAACATAAAGCCCATTTTGCAGTAAAGTGGTGAATGTCTCATTTAATTTATTGAATGCACTACTGAAATGAAAAATTGAATGGTTGTAAGTGTATCAGTTGTTTAACCTTATGAACACATGGCTTACTGGTAGCTGTAGCTCTCTGCTGCTGCCCAGTATTATGAGAGAGTATTACAGCGCATATTGCTAGCCCGGGAGAAGATAAAAATTCAAAATTCAAAGTATGATTTCTACTGAATGTACATTGCTTTTGCACCATCATAAAGTTGAAAAACCATAAGTCAAACCGTCATAAGTCGGAGACTGTCTGTATACCGGATGTCCACGTGATTCTAGAGAGGTTGATTCTACCACACCTCCAAAATATACAGCCTGAGCTTGTCCAGTAAAAAATCTCAGGAACTGTGTTGAGAATTTTAGAATACACACATAATGAACATGGGATAGGAATCATGTTACCTATATTCTAATTTCCTCTCTGAACACTAATACACCAATAATACAGGCATACCCTATAGACATCTCCATGGTTAACTTCTTTTCAATATCTATCATAAAGCATTTGAGTCTGATTCTCATTTCTCTTACCTGGAGAGCATATTCATGTTAGACTAGACCAGGGTGTGTACACAGTTCTCTAACTGGCTCTGACTGAGTCATAAGCCCACTAGTTCCGCCTGCCTGTGATGGGCCAGCTCTACTTGATTGTGTGAAGTGAAGATGGAAATGAAATGGTCCTTAATTAAAGACTGCAGTACCATCAATAACAGTTGGAGAAGATGTGTGGCTGACAATCAATAGACGTCAATTATAATATATAATAAAATGAGTTACTGAATCTATTTTTTCTAACACCCAAAGACTATGCCTGTTACCTGAAATTGTTTGTGCCTAATGCATGTATTGAACCTAATTTAAGAGCCTTTTTAAAAACAAATAACTTGTAAAGTATGAAATGTATTTTATTCAGGGTTTTGAAGATAAGAATTAGAAGGTTAAATAAATTATAATATTGTCAGAGAAAAGAAAAATTTAAGAGTGTAAGTTTGGGGAATTCCCTGGTGGTCCAGTGGTTAGGACTCAGCACTTTCACTGCTGGGGCCCAGGTTCAATCCCTGGTTGGGCCACTAAGATCCCACAAGCCTCGTGGCATGGCCAAAAAAAAAAAAAAACTTCTTTTCAATATCTATCATAAAGCATTTGAGTCTGATTCTCATTTCTCTTACCTGGAGAGCATATTCATGTTAGACTAGACCAGGGTGTGTACACAGTTCTCTAACTGGCTCTGACTGAGTCATAAGCCCACTAGTTCCGCCTGCCTGTGATGGGCCAGCTCTACTTGATTGTGTGAAGTGAAGATGGAAATGAAATGGTCCTTAATTAAAGACTGCAGTACCATCAATAACAGTTGGAGAAGATGTGTGGCTGACAATCAATAGACGTCAATTATAATATATAATAAAATGAGTTACTGAATCTATTTTTTCTAACACCCAAAGACTATGCCTGTTACCTGAAATTGTTTGTGCCTAATGCATGTATTGAACCTAATTTAAGAGCCTTTTTAAAAACAAATAACTTGTAAAGTATGAAATGTATTTTATTCAGGGTTTTGAAGATAAGAATTAGAAGGTTAAATAAATTATAATATTGTCAGAGAAAAGAAAAATTTAAGAGTGTAAGTTTGGGGAATTCCCTGGTGGTCCAGTGGTTAGGACTCAGCACTTTCACTGCTGGGGCCCAGGTTCAATCCCTGGTTGGGCCACTAAGATCCCACAAGCCTCGTGGCATGGCCAAAAAAAAAAAAAAAATGTTTGCGTAACCCAGAGAGTTAACTATTTGATCCCTTACTCCCTAAAGGAATATTTATTTTCTGGAACTAATCACATGAGGAATAAATTATCACTTTCCAGTAGTTCAAGGAAATTCTTATTAAAGCTTCTTTATTTCTGTTTACATGGTAACTTCTCTACCACCTTTTGGTCTATCAGTATAACTTGATATTATATGTGCTTTTTTTTTTTTTTTTTTTTTTTCCTTCCACTTTTATGGAGATATACTTGACACACAGTACTGGATACATTTAAGGTGTACAGCATAATGATTTGACTTACATACATAATGAAATGATTATCACAGTAAGTTTCAGTGCACATCCATCAACTCATAAAGATACAAAATTAAAGAAATGAAAACATTTACGGGCCTCTCACTGTTGTGGCCGCTCCTGTTGTGGAGCACGGGCTCCGGACACGCAGGCTCAGCGGCCATGGTTCACGGGCCTAGCCGCTCCACGGCATGTGGGATCTTCCCGGACCGGGTCACAAACCCGTGTCCCCTGCATCGGCCGGCGGACTCTCAACCACTGCGCTACCAGGGAAGCTCTGTGCTTTTTTTTTAACAAAATTATTTTAGATAAATTGCCTGATTTTCAATTTTAAAAAATTGCATTTAGGGTGAACTTTTTCTAGTATGTTCCATCATTAATTGTTTTATCTATTTATTACTTTTTATTTTTAAGTTCCCAATGATTTTATATTTTTGTAAAATTCATGGAGGCTCGTTTATCTTTTAAATGAAAGAGGAAATCACATATTTGGCTATTATTTAAAGGAGAAGATTAATATGGGCTTCCAAATCTCCATGGGAACACAATAAGTGCTCCCCATGATTCATTTTCTATAAATGGAGGAAAAAAATGAGTTTCCATGGAGATACAAAGGTGGTCTAAACAGAGGCGTCCCTGAGGGCATTGACATCCATAAGCGCATACAATTCTGCATCCTTCTTGCAGAATCCCAAATCTATTTGAGGTACTTCTGAATTCAACCTGAAATGACAATGAGTGACTTCATTAAATATATTTTTGTGTCTTCTGAGTAATTAAAAACCTATTTGGGTTTGTCATATAGTAATGGAAAAGTGAATATAAAATAGTCTAGGGGGAAGAAAAACTTCTTTGGACAGAAAATAATGAAGTTCTAGGCTTACTGCAGGGAAAAAGATGCAATAAGACACCCGCGAAATGACAATATGTCATTGATTTTTGGAATAAAAAATCTCTTAATTAGTGGATCTTATCATAGAGGATTTTTTAAAATTAGAAGACCGCTAAACCAGTACATATTCATTGTTCTCATGTAAGAATCCCTACACAAAACTTTTTCCTTCTGTCAATGTGGTGATTTATAGATCCAAGCAATCAATATTCAATTTCCAGTAGTAGTTTTGTTTCAGTGAGGTAGAATCATTAATTCCTTCCTTTGTAGATTTATACTTGGTTAGGGTTAGGAGATGTGTTTAGGTGTTTGAGTACAAATGATAACCATACCATGTATTTAGCACAGCTTAACAAAAGAGAACAGCACACAGAATACAGAAGACTAGGTTCTTGTTCTATCTCATTAACGAGTTAATTCATTTAAGAAAAAAAAAGTATTGAGTACATTGTATGCCTGGAACTGTGCACAAATCTGGGACTATAGAAATAAAATATATTTTCTCTCCCCTTGGGAATCTCGCGGAAGCAATTACAAAACAACATAATAAATCCCACTGAGATTGTATGAATAGGGAACAGTGAGAGCGAGCACTTAGGAGGGGCTCCTATCTCAGCCAAGACAGGGGTGAGATGATATGACACTTGCATTGGCGCTTGAATAAATGTAGGATGTAACCAAATAAGTGAGGGAAGGGAAGCAGTGTACAAAGAACCAACATATGAGCTAGTCTGAAACGTTAGGAAAATTGTAATATGAGTGTTTCACCATAACTGGAAGGATGAGAACAGGTATGGAAATACTAGAGAATTGGCTAGAATGTTGAAAAAGAAAGTTTTTGAAGGGTTCTATAAGCTGTGCTCGAGATTTAAAGCAAATTGTTACGATCAGATGTGGGTTCTATAAAAGAGCACACTGGGGCTGTATTGGGGAGAGATTGGAAGCTGATGAGACCATAAGCAGAGAAACCAGTTAGGGCCCACTAAAATATTTGAAAAAAAGAGAGAGAAAGAAGAAAGAAAGGAAGGAGAGAGGGAGGAAGGGAGGGAAGGAGGGAGGAAAGAAGGGAGGAAGGGAGAAAATAAAATAACAAGGGAGCGATACATGTGAGTACATTCAGAATTTATGATCAAAAAATACAGATAATTTTATCCTTTGAAAGAAACTTCTGAATTTTATGGATACAGGCCCAACCCATGTTGATTTTGTATCAATATATTGGTTTACGGCAGAGATTGCAAAGTAGCTTATGAGCCTTATTTTGTCCAACTGTGTGCCAGCTCACTCTGTGTTTAAAATAACTCAGTTTAAATGCCTTTAGATTCAACAGGTAATTTAATCCAGTTTGCCACAGTCCCCACCACTATCTAATGTTATTTACTTCAAATATTGAAGTTACCATCATAACATGTAGATTTGAACCATGTGAGTTGTAAGCATTCATTTAAGGAGTCCCTGTTTATTAATTTTGGATGTCACCTCATAATTTTTTGTGTGCATCCTCTTGGTTTATTCATCTTTTAGTTATGCGTTCTCCTGACTTTTATAGTAATTTTTTTCTCAATAGGACTTGTCATTATCATTGAGTTTTATATGAAATTATTTCAAGTATTTGCTCTCTAAATGGGCATTTTTTATCAGACTTAACACGTTTGAAATTATTTGATAATTTTCACTACATTTTAAGACTATACCTACTATGATGATAGGTATAAAAAGAATTTCTGGATAAAGGCTACCACCACACAAGCCACGTTTCCAGAGCTACACTTGCTGCCTCAGAGCCACCCGCAGCTCTCAGCAACTGCAGGAACCGCCATTGCCAACACTTGTAACCGTGTGGCAGACAGGGTCTTGGTGCTCCAGCCGGGTGTGAGGCCTGAGCCTCTGAGGTGGCAGAGCAGAGTTCAGGACATTGCACCACCAGAGACCTCCTGGCCCCATGTAATATCAATTGGCGAGACCTCTCCCAGAGATCTTCCTCTCAATGCTAAGAACCAGCTTCACTCAATGACCAGCAAGCTCCAGTGCTTGACACCCCATGCCAAAGAACTAGAAATACAGGAACACAACCCCACCCATTAGCACAGAAGCTGCCTAAAATCATAATAAGTTCACAGACACACTGAAATACACCATCAGTTGCAGTCCTGCCCACCAGAAAGACAAGATCCAGCCTCATCCACCAGAACACAGACACCAGTCCCCTCCACCAGGAAGCCTACGCAACCCATTGAAACAACATTACCCACTGTGGGCAGACGCCAAAAACAATGGGAACTACAAACCTGCACTCTGCGAAAAGGAGCCACCAAACACAGTACGTTAAGCAAAATGAAAAGAGAGAGAAATAAGCAGCAGATGAAGGAGCAAAGTAAAAACCCATCAGACCAAACAAATGAAGAGGAAATAGGCAGTCTACCTGAAAAAGAATTCAAAGAAATGATAGTGAAGATGAAAGGGATCAATCCAAGAAGAAGATATAGCAATTATAAATATTTATGCACCCATAATACATAAGGCAAATGCTAACAGTGATAAAAGGGGAAATCGACAGTAACAGTAATAATAGGGGATTTTAACACCCTACTTTCACCAATGAACAGATCATCCAAAATGAAAATAAATAAGGAAACACAAGCTTTAGATGACACATTAAACAAGATGGACTTAATTGGTATTTGTAGGACATTCCATCCAAAAACAACAGAATACACTTTCTTCCCAAGTGCTCATGGAACATTCTCCAGGATAGATCATATCTTGGGTCACAAATCAAGCCTTCATAAATTTAAGAAAATTGAAATTGTATCAAGTATCTTTTCTGACCACAATGCTATTAGACTAGATATCAATTACAGGAAAAAATATGTAAAAAATACAAACACATTGAGGCTAAACAATGTGCTAATTAATAAGCAAGAGATCACTGAAGAAATAAAAGAGAAAATCAAAAAATACCTAGAAACAAATGACAATGAAAAAACGGTGACCCAAAACCTATGGGATGGAGCAAAAGCAGTTCTAAGAGGGATCTTTATAGCAAAGCAATCCTACCTCAAGAAACAAGAAACATCTCAAATAAACAACCTGACCTTACATCTAAAGCAATTACAGAAAGAAGAACAAAAACCCGCCAAATTTAGCAGAAGGAAAGAAATGATAAAAGTGAGATCAGAAACAAATGAAAAAGAAATGAAGGAAACAATAGCAAAGATCAATAAAACTAAAAGCTGTTTCTTTGAGAAGATAAAGTTGATAAACCATTAGCCAGACTCATCAAGAAAAAAGGGAAAACACCCAAATCAACAGAATTAGAAATGAAAAAGGAGAAGTAACAATTGACACTGCAGAAATACAAAGGATCATGAGAGATTACTACAAGCAACTATATGCCAGTAAAATGGACAGCCTGGAAGAAATGGACAAATTATTAGAAAAGCACAACCTGCCAAGACTGAACCAGGAAGAAATACAAAATGTAAACAGATCAATCACAAGCATTGAAATTGTGACTGTGATTAAAAATCTTCCAACAAACAAAAGCAAAGGCAGATTGCTTCACAGGTGGATTCTTTCAAACATTTAGAGATGAGCTAACACCCATCCTTCTCAAACTCTTCCAAAATATAGCAGGTGTAGGAACACTCCCAAACTCATTCTACGAGGCCACCATCACCCTGATATCAAAAGCAGACAAAGATGTCACAAAAAAAGAAAACTACAGGCCAATATCTCTGATGAAAATAGATGCCAAAATCCTCAACAAAATAGTAGCAAACAGAATCCAACAGCACATTAAAAGTATCATACACCATGATCAAATGGGGTTTCTCCCAGGAATGCAACGATTCCTCAATATACGGAAATCAATGTGATACACAAGATAAACAAATTGAAGGAGAAAAACCATATGATCATCTCAGTAGATGCAGAGAAAGCTTTTGACAAAATTCAACACCCATTTATGATTAAAAAAACCCTCCCAAAAGTAGGCATAGAGGGAACTAACTTCAACATAATAAAGGCCATATATGACAAACTCACAGCCAACATTGTTCTCAATGGTGAAAAACTGAAAGCATTTCCACTAAGATCAGGAACAAGACAAGGTCCCCCACTCTCACCACTATTATTCAACACACTTTTGGAAGTTTTAGCTGCAGCAATCAGAGGCAAAAAGAAATAAAATGAATCCAAATCGGAAAAGAAGTAAACTGTCACTGTTTGCTGATGTCATGATACTATACACAGAGAATCCTAAAGACGCTACCAGAAAACTACTAGAGCTAATCAATGAATTTGGTAAAGTAGCAGGATACAAAAGTAATGCACAGAAATCTCTTGCATTCCTATACACTAGTGATGAAAAATCTGAAAGAGAAATTAAGGAAACACTCCCAGTTACCATTGCAACAAAAAGAATAAAAATGCCTAGGAATAAACCTATCTAAGGAGACAAAAGACCTGTATGCAGAAAACTATAAGACACTGATGAAAGAAATTAAAGATGAAAGGGGGAAGGGTAAGCTGGGCCGAAGTGAGAGAGCGGCATGGGCATATATACACTACCAGATGTAAAATAGATAGCTAGTGGGAAGCAGCCGCATAGTACAGGGAGATCGACTTGGTTCTTTGTGACCACCTAGAGGGGTGGGAGAGGGACGGTGGGGGGGAGATGCAAGAGAGAGGGGATATGGGGACATATATATATATATGTATAGCTGATTCACTTTGTTATACAGCAGCAACTAACAGAACAATGTAAAGCAATTATACTCCAATAAAGATGTTTAAAAAAACCCACAAAAAACAAATGAACAAACTTATAAAAAAAGAGATCAGGTTTGTGGTTACCAGAGTTGCGGGTTGGGGAAGGGAAATTGGATGGAGGCAGTCAAAAAGCAGGAACTTCTAGGTATAAGATTAGTAAGGACTATGACTATGATCTGTATATTTTGTATCTGTATCAGGTGATAGATATTCACTAAACTTTGGTAATCTTTTCATGATGTATGTAAGTCAGATCATCATGGTGTGGACCTTAAATTTAAACAGTCCTTTATGGCAATTGTATCTCAATAAAACTGGAAAAAAAGTAATTTCCTCATTATCTAATATATCCTGTCGGGGTACATTTATTAATATATAAAAAAGTATTTTCTTGGGTAATTTATTTTGACATGAAATAATACCATTTGATAGTTCTGAGATTGTTTCTCTATAGATTTTTTTGTTACTGGGCTTGAGTGTGAATATAGTAGTCATATCTATATGTCATATATTATGTTATTCTTCTTTTTACATTTATTTAGCCAATGCATGAGCTTGAATTAGTGCATTTTTCTTTCCTTAAACTGTCTAAAGTGCTTTTAGTCTTTTGCCAGTATTTCAAGAATTGATTTTGATAATTTAAATACTACATACTTATGAATGTAAATGCTTCTTGCTGTTATATAGAGCAAGACTTTGAGGTTATCTAGATGAGTAAATTATTGCTGTTTGAAACCTAACAATCCAGGGAGCGTTCTGAAGGTATTTCTTAACTGATTGATACACCAGGAGACCAAAGATAACTATTGCCACTGCATAATAAAAATAACAAATATTTACTATTTACAGTGTAGCAAGCACTATTCTAAGCATTTAAATGGCGTGAACTGATTTAATATTCACAATAACCTTATACGGATTTTTATAAATGAGAACACCAGGGCACAAAGTGGTTAATTGGCCTGGCTAATAATATATAGCTCGTACATGATAGTTTGTGATTTGAACCGAAAGAATTTAAATTAGAATGACTTCATACGATGAGACAAGGGAATTAGTCTTCTATGTAGTATATGACAGGAGCTCAAGCCATCAACATCTGTGGATTTATTTGATATCACATGGTATTTAAAATCTTTTTATTATAGAAATTTTCAAATAGACGCAAAAGAGGGAATGCCTGTGTACCCATCACGCAGCTTCAGAAGTAATCCACATATGCCCAATCTTGTTTCACCTATACTCCCACCCATGTCCCTTCAAAAATCTGGATTATTTTAAAGGAATTTAAAATACTGTAGTATCTTATAGCTAAAAGAGGACTCTGTGAAAAAGAAATACATAACCATTGTACCATTATCAAAATGAAAAAAAATTGTTACTGTCATTAAATAGTCAGTTACATCACATATGCTTTGACTTGCATGGAAGTTTTCCCGAGCCTTGGAAACTAACATGAAATTATTTTTATGATATTTCTGGAAGTTATGGAAAACCTGTTAAAGGCATATTTTTTTAAGACTATAACTTCTATTGCCTGGCCCAGTGCCCAATTCATGAAATATATGTTGACTTTAATTTCTTTCTTTTAAAACATGAAACAAAGATGTCTACTATTGGTTTTCCTTCTGTTTTAATTTCCCTGTTTAATATGTGACATCATGTTTTATGGTGGTTTAGCACTATAAGCTACCTCCTATATATTATTGAAAGTATTAAATAATGACATTAAATTATTTTTTCTGTTACTTACCTTAAGGACTTTTTCCTACCACTGTGAACACCATCAGTTTTATTGAAATGCTCTATGTTTGCCATCATTTACTCCTCTGATAACTTCCTTCCATTTTCTTTCACCTTCCTGAATATTGAGATTCTTTCTACTTTGACTAGAACAGTTGAAAGGAAAGTTACTTCTTTAGCAGAAGTGGCATGTTATATTTCAAGTTTTGGAAAGGAGCCTACTATACTTCCAGAAATGATAAGCATTCTGAACTAAAAGTCATCCACTCTCTCTCATTCAGTTGTAGTCTGCCTCTGTGATACCCCAGGGACAAGGTGCTATAAATATTACGTCAGTGCAGAGTGGCACCTACGAAGGAAAATTAATTTGGGGGGCCTCTATATTAATTCTTAGAACTTCTAAGCTTCTGTATGTCTTATTTTTAGCTTCAGTTTTTCACTAGAATAAGCCAATGTGAAGTATATTCACTGGGATAACCTAATAAAAGCTGTTTGTAAGGATAGATAGAAGGAAATGGGGAAAGTGGGTCCACAGTAATTAATTTCCTAGTACACATCAGGCAATTTCAATTTATGTCATTGAAAGTCATGTATGTCTTGAATCTTCAAGACAACCCTAGGAGGAAGACATTATCCCTATTTTAAGGGTGTGGAAACTGAGATTTAGATTACGTTACATGCTTAAAGTGACACTAACAGATGATGAAGGTGTTTCAACTCCAAAATTTTTCTTTTACCATCACACTGTTATTAATCCCAGAGACATTATCCTACTGTTTTATAGAAACAAAATAAGATATAGAGAGGTACTTTAGTGTATTATAAAGTATTTTACATCATTGGGAAATATAATTATTTTTAATGAACTGGATTGGTACAACTGCCTATCCATCTGGAAAAAGATAAACTTGGTTTCTATTTCACATTATTGAATAAAAAATAATAAATAAATAAAAGAATCCTTAAAGGCAGAACAGAAACTATGAATATTCCAGTAGGGAAAACTTGTCTAGCCATGAGGTAAACCTCAGAAACCATAAGGGATAAGATCAAGGGATTTGGTCTCATAAACATTAAAAAAAAAAAAGTAATGGTTAAAGGCACTATTAACGAAATTAGAAGGGGAAACTGGAAGAAACATTTTTATAAGCCATTTGAACAGAAAAATGTTCATGCTTTCACTGTATAAAAAGGGTGCATAACAAAATGTACAACACCCCTACCCCCAACAGCCTAGAAAAGAATGGATAGAAGGTAAGGAGCAACAATTCAGGTGAAATGTAATGACTAAAAAAATCTGATAAAATAAACAGTTTAAAATGCAACTTAAAACAGGTATTTTCCCATCTATCAAAAGTGCATAAATATGTCTAAACTTTATTAACATCATCTTTGGGGATTAATGCATTTATATATCCATTCGGTTGTGAAAATAATGGTATATATGTGTATGTGCTGACTTATAAAGACAGTTCATGATATATGCTTTATCTGTACCAAAGCAAGTCACACAATTCCATTGTTTTGGTATAAAACTTAAAAAAATATCTTTGTGTATATCTCTAGCAATTATTCATCTTCCTATCTGTATTTATAGCTATGAGATTAAACACAAAAATATGCTTATATATATAGTAGGCATATATCTATAGAGATATATATATAAATAAAATAAGCTATTGGTAACTCTAAGTGTCATACTGGAAAAAGAAAGGTTTTTTTCTTATTTTTCTACATATCTAAAACATTAAGAAAAAATAATAGGATTATAAGTGACTTTTTTGTCACCTTTTAAATGCAATAAACATCTCATTATCAGAAGCAGTTAATAGTAATATAGTGATTTCAAATGTCTCCTGTAAATTGTGAAATAATATGCTTATTACAGACTTCAGGAATTATAGTATGTTATATAATATATCATGCTTAGGGCTTAAAATATCCTTTACAAGATTTTCATTCTAATTATTACTCGTGGTATTGGAAAAAAGAGAAATGTCCAAACTAGAACTTTAGTACAATGCCCCAAGCATAACTTACACATTTAAAAAGGTGAAAATATAGACTGTTAAAACATAAGCAAATACCTTCAAAATAATATTAAAAAATGAAAATATAGACTTCAACATAGCAAGTATCCATGAATTCAGCTCTAATCCTTTTACACTCATATGAAGTTACATTGGCCACTGATACAAACTGGAATAATTGCACATGCAAATAAAAGGTCTTGATGCGTTACTGCAAACTGAGAACAGTGGTTCCTAGTGGAGAGAAAAAAGAACTGGGATAGGGAAGTGGTTAAGGGACTTATTTACTTTGACTATAAATGTACTTTAAGAAGAGAATGTATTGATATATTAACTTGTGTAATTGAACTTTAGAAAAAAATATACATTTGAAAGGTTTTTGAAGGGTGATCTCTAGCTCTTTTCAATGAAGGACAGTTCCTGGGAGAACTCAGAGCTGAGGCCTGTCAACAGTGCTCACAGAGGCAGTGGACAGGCCTTTAGGTCCTGTGCAGGGGCTCTGGATGGCAGAACATAGTATCCATTACAGTTCATTCACTTCTTCATGTAAGTTCTGAGCAGCTACTTCAGGATTCTTGCAGGCCTCTTTCCTGGGGGAAATGTCTAAGAGGGAGGCTAGTGCTACCATCTGTAATCCCCACAACTGAAGCACATCTCAGACCTGCAACAGAGGAGACATGCCATCTCCCTCTACATCCATTCTAGGCTACCCTCACTCTCAGAGCCTTGCTGTTCTAAGTGGCTTACTTGGGGGTGTGGTGTAGACCTTCTACATTAAGGCTTCTGAGTCCTTGTCATGTCCTCCTCCATCTCCTGAACTTTTCCATTTCACTTCAAAATTGACCAACGTAGAACCAAGAGAGACTCAGCTACTTCACACTGTTGCCAAAAAATTACTGTCCACCTTGGGTAACAGAAGCTCTATTTTCTCCTGATGATCAGTCCATGATCCCTGCCAGCATGGCGACCCTCTCTCTTGCCCACTAATCCCTTGGCACAAAGAGCCCAAAGTATGAGACAAGCAGCTGTGACTTAAAGTTCAGTGGGACTTTTGCTGTATGCCCAGTGTCCCCTTTAAGACCTAGGACTTCTAAACCTATAAAGCTCAGCTTATCAGAACTATCCATACACAGATAGAGTTATAGATACATGTACATTATTGTATTTATATGAATATACATATTTGTATATGATATAGATTTTATGTCTATACATCTTTATAAGTAGATTATATATAGTAAATATACAGCAGTATATATTTCCTAGCTCTGTTTGCTGAGAAGGACTCTGAGCAATGACATCCCAGTAGTAATCTGCATACCAAGCGCTGAGATTTAATTTCTAAGAACAGTCTTCCACTAAAAGGAGTAAGAATCCTTGGACTACAGAGCTGGGACAGGCGAGCATTATAACATGAGCATTAAGATTAGTATGTAACCGATTGTTGTGTCAGCAAACAAGTGAGTGCTCAAAGGATGACGCAGATATGCCAGAAGCACGTAGATGTAAGACTAAAGGGCCTCCCACTGACCAAGTCTATGACAATTTGAGAATCAACATGAGAGTATTAAATTACAACTCAGTGAATAAAATAGAAATCCACCACTCACTCTACCCTTACATAAATAGATGAAGAAGAAGAAAAAAACACTTTCTCAGAGGAAAGCACCAAGTAATAAATATGAAATAAATGATGAAATAGATGATCATCCTCTGGCAGCCATCACCGGGGTAGTCAACACAGGTGAGAATCATCAACTGATATAAAGCCTGGTGGGTAGGGTTTGATGACAAACAGAATATTGGTATAATCAGAATTCATTACCTCCCATAAGATTGCAACCAAAACAAGGGGAGAAAGAGGTACAGTGGATAGCACTGAGAACAGCTCTACCATCCAACCCTCACCATTTGAGTTTACCAAGTTCCCTGACAATATCTCTTTATCCTTTTTGGTCGAGCCTCCTGTCCAAAAATGGGTTTACAGTGAAGAAACCTGGCAGAAAGGTGACAATGTAATGATCATCAGTGATGGGACATTGCCGTAGTGTGCTTCCTGATATGACACCAAGAATGTATGTCCTCAGTCTGGTCATGAGGAAACAGCAAATAGACATACTGAGGGTAATCATGTGACATGAAAGGCCCGTACTCTTTAAGACTGTCCCGGACTGAAGAAATAGGGAAAGATGGATGAGACTGAAGGAGTCTGATGAGAAATGATAGCTAAATGCAGTCAATATTCTTGAGTGGGTTGCTGGACCAGAACGGCCAAAGAGGTATCGGTAGGGAACCTTTAGAACTTTGAGTGGGACCTATGAGTCGAGTAGCAGTATTGTCAGTGTTAATTTACTGACTGGAAAGGGTGTATGGTGATACTGTATAGGAGTGTCCTTGTCTTTGGAGTACACACTGGCATATTGAGAAGCGATAGTGCGTCTTGTTCAAAAGAGAAGAAAAGACTGTATACCCAAAGAATGAGAGAATAATGAAAAAAATGTGGTAAAACATGAACAACTGGCGATCTAGGCAAAGTGAATATGAGGGTAAGTTTTTACTATTCTTGTCATTTATTCTGTAGGTTTGCCATTATTTCAAAATTTAAAAGTTGAAAATTCAACATAAAATTTTTTTGCCTGATTTATTATGTGGTAGAAGAATCCTTAACCCCTGAGTTGCTTATTTCAAATATAGTATATTGTACTTAAAGCCTACAGTATGTGTGTAATTTTTGATGAAGAGGTAAACCTAATGAGGTATAAAAAAAATCAATCATTGCTAAGAATTGAATATCTCAGGTAATTATACTTTGGTTAAATCAATATGGTAGGTGATGCTAATGGTCATTTTCTAACACTGAATACAAAGAGGCCTGATGGCTAAAGGGAGAAAGCACAAAAGCAAAACCCAGAAATTCCAATATACTCCTGACTTTCCTTGGGAGCAAAATGTTTTCAATTTAGATTAAGTTACTCAACTTCCTTTTAGTGCTTTCCTCTATGTTTATTTTCTGCAAAAACCATTTTCTTTCTTTTTTTTAATTGCAATTTTCTTTATAGGCTTCTATGGGAAAAAGCTCTGTAACTTTAGTATATATTTATAGTTGTGAAATAGCTTTTATTTTCTTAATCCTTTTGTTTACTCCCATAAATGAGTCATTGATGTTTCCCAACAGTTTTTGGGAAACAGGCCTGCTTCTTGTTAATGTCAGAAGCTGTCTTTTCCTGGAAATCAATGAGTAAACCAGAATAAGTCCAAATGGAATTTAATAAGCATGGCTTTCAGACCAACAGTAATTAGCTAATGTTTTATAAGAATATCATGTATTCATGGGTTTTTTTTAAAGGTGTTTGTGTAAATATTATCTTACTGAAGAAAACTCAGACTCTTTTGTCATCTCTGATACACTATTTAAAAAATATAGGTTCAGTTAAATGATGAGTTTTTCATTTAGTACTTCCCCAAACCATATTTCATTCACTGTTATTTTCAGGTCCTTAGTTCTAGTTTCTGTTTCAAAGACCCCCAAATCATGCTTACAGCATACTTACTTCTACAGGAATGTGTCTTTTGGCAATTTGCTTGATAATTGGACTAGAATTTTTATTGGATTCTACTAGATTGTTCAGGTTCTTTATCAAAGGTACTCTGATACCTGGATTCCTTACCCCCTCCCTTTTCCTATCTTTTATCTTTTTTTTTTTTTTTTTTGCCTTTGCACCATCTTGTTCTTTTTTTTTAATTTAAGTGGAAGTATAGTTGGTACTATCTTTATCTTTTATCTTGCTTTCCTGCTGGCTTTCTACTTTCTGTCAGTATGTGAAATTGCCTACTTGGATCTTAGTAGTTTTAGTTTAGCCCAAACTGTTGGTGGCAGGTCGAGGGGAGAAGTGGAGGGTGAGAAAGCTTGGAAGAAAAAGGCCCTCCCCATCCCCACGTGATACTCTTGCTGTGTGTGCTTCCTGTTCCTTCTGCTCTATCTTGTCTATCTTTGGAGCATGTTATTTAAAAAAGGGCATGAGGGGCTTCCCTGGTGGTGCAGTGGTTGAGAGTCTGTCTGCTGATGCAGGGGACACGGGTTCGTGCCCCGGTCCGGGAAGATCCCACATGCCGCGGAGCGGCTGGGCCCGTGAGCCGTGGCCGCTGAGCCTGTGCGCCCAGAGCGTGTGCTCCACAACGGGAGAGGCCGCAACAGTGAGAGGCTCGCGTAACGCAAAAAAACAAAACAAAACAAAAAAGGGCATGAGGAGCTCCCAAGTAGGAATAAAAGATACTCGTTTTTCTGGAAGGGAAGAAAGTAAAAACATAATAGGAAAAGAGGCCGGTCTTCTTTAGCTGATAAAGTTGTATTGTAACCATTTGGGAAAGAACTGAGCTAAGGAGAGAAGAGGGATTTCTCTTCAGGCAGATGATATTCGGGAGGTAAGCCAATATCCTCTTCATTGGATGCTGTCTTGTTCACATACACCTTGAGAGGACTCTTGCTCAGGACGCTTATCTCAGCTTTGGAGTCTCAATGACCCTATGTTGTTTTATTTTAAAATATAAAACATCTTGATAATTACCTGGAGTTTATACATTATTTCCTTGATATTTTTTCTCTTACAATTATACTTGTTTTCAAACAATATCGATATTACCCACCCACTGTAAAATATGTAATACTGCCTTTGAGAGAGTGTCTGGGAGGGAGGAGTTTCCCATCAGAGGGGAAGGGATGGCAACTCAGACAGTAGTAATGGTAACGGGTTATAGAGCCCTCATTACAGTGTGTGGCAGGATCATTTTCTCTAAGTCCTCTGATAACCTGTAAGAGAGGCGTTGTTACCCTTTCTCACAGACTAAGAAATGAGGTCCTGAGAGATTAGGTAACGTGCCAAAGACGCACTTGCTCCCTCTGTACTTGGAATATGCCCAGATCTCAAGGTTGACACTTCAAAATTCATTGTTCAGGTTCCAGTTCAGCCTGACACTTTCTTTGCTTACTCTATTTAAGTAATTCCACTCCCTCCCTGAGCACAAGACACTCACTGTGACATTATTTTATTTCCTTCATGCATTGATCACTTCTGACCTTCTTTTTGTGAGTCCCAAGACAGAATGAAACGCGTTAGTCCTCTTCACTGTGGTATTCCCAACTTCTAGTACTGTTTATCGTACAAATATTTTTAGATGAATGAAGACACCCAGGTTGCCCTAGGTTATAAGGCAACAGAAGCCCTCTGGGAGGTGTCAGAGCAAGTACTCCAACAGACCTTCACTAGATGCTCTCAAGATTTTTTTTCTGCATAAACCCTGGGGACCCAGATTCTGACACTACCTTGAACATTTTGGATAATGGCTCAAACCTACTGATGAACCTGAGATGTTTGTTTTTGCCCTGCAAATGGATTCTTAGCAAAATCCTGTCTGCCTACTCATGTTATTGCTTAAGAACAATGTTTAATCTCTTGTGACCTTAATATTGTGTAATTTTCTGCTGGGATTGTTGACAATTAGCTCACACAAAACATCAAAAGAATACTTTAAAGGGCAATTATGTTCAAAAGGCCCATGGCCACAAAAGGAGAGCTTCTCTTGGAGACATAAACTGGTCCAATACAGGAGAAGCTGACATTTTCATCTAATTACAGTTATGCTGAAAACTACTGAACTAAACAGCCATGATACCCTTCACCGTTTTTAGTCACTTACCGTAATTTGCACTTAAATGAAGGTAGTTGAAGAAGACATGAAATTCCCCTTTATATTTTTTCTCATCCTCTTTTAATTGTGATTTATAAACACCTAGGATCCCTTTTTCACTCATAAGGCTTTGACTAAACTCATGACTGCACCTTGATATCTTGATATCATGTCTCCATGTGTTTGTAATGATGTTTCCTCCTTTATTTGGGGATAGGGCAATGAGTAAACAGAACAAAACAAGTTCTCTAAGATTTCTTACTTTATGCCAGCTAACTTTCATATTTCTTTTTCTTATTGTAAATTTCTTTGGCATTATTGCTTCACATGTGGCTTGCCTTTATTGTGAAGTCTGTAAATATGTGAACATCTCCAGTTCTGGGGAAATTATCTTTTTATTATGTCTGGCTCAACTTCCCAAATGCTATTTTATTATCTATCTTGGCTCAATGAAATAATAGCTGAGTCTCTGGGGATCTGACAAAGATACTGTGTATTGAGTTGAATTATACCTGAAAACTGGCTGGATGAATTTCCTGATGAAGTGAAAAATGCACTTGTTAGTAGATAGCATAATCATTATTAGAAAAACAAAATTTGAAATAAATATTGCTGCAGAAATGTAAAAATAATTGGCTTTTCTATTTTAAAAATTCTTCTTCGCTATTTTTTCTTCTCTTCATTATGCTTTGATTTCATAAGCAATTAGCAAGCTGTTTAGTTCATCTTTATATTGTACCAAATTATTTTTCATCTATGTCTCCCGGAAATTTCTTCCCAGAATTTCAAGACCTCTGGGTGAAACATCACTAGTCTGGCATACACTCCTGCTTTGGATAGTGGTTGTTTTTCATTTTCTTTTGATCTTGACCTACAAATAAAGTTTTTTTCCCACATGAAATTCCTTATAATAATGTATCAAGAACTTTTTATAAAGCCTAAGTAAAAGCTACTTTTGTCCCTTATATATTGTTAGTGATATTTCTTAAAACGTTTCTCCATTTCTGCTATTTATGAATTGTTAACAAATCCAACTCATTTGTTGCTCATCATGAAATTGTCCTTAAATTGCTTTCAGATGTTATATTTTTCTCTCTGTCACAGAAATTTACATTTTAGCTTTCTAGACAGCAGTGGTGAAAATTAGAGCTCTGTTTTTATTATTATGATGGTTGATAAATTAAAAGATAAAAATGACCTAATATTCTGATAGCTAAAGCAGGCTAATGACATCTGTCATTCTGATGAAACAAAATGAAGAATGGAAATATGCTTTGTATATTGTAAAGCTCTGCCTATGAAATTAGCCCTAAATTAAAAAAAAATAATAATTGTGATTTGACATTTTATTCTTTGAATTATATTAGAGGCTTATCAACTTTTTATTACATTTTTTAAATGGTGGTCTCTGCTTTTAAAACTTTCAGGAATAGTGTCTTTATTCCATGAATTTGTGTTGGAGTCTTATGAAACTTATTTCCTTAACTCTTAATTACATTTTACAAACATGTCCTCTTCCATTAAAAAATTTAAACAGTGACCTTGTTTAAAAAATACAATTTGTAAATAAAGGGAAATAGGAAAATATCAAAAAGGAAGACAAAAAGTAACTGAAAGTCAGGGCTACGTACTGTATCACACATATTTATATCAGGAACATATTGCAAACCCTGTTTTGTTTCCTTATTTTCTCTCTTAAAATTAAAAATCTTAGCATACTCAACTGCTGAATGGATAGATTGTGTTGTAGTCATACAATGGCAATGAAAGGAAATGCACTACTGCTGTATTCAGCAGCATAGATGACTCTTAAAAGCATTATGCGAAATGAAGAAACTAGACACAAAGAGCCTTATGCTGTGTAATTCCATATATATGCCATTTTAGAAAAGGAAAAGCTACAGAGTTGGAAATAAAGTTAGTGGTTGCCACGGGTTGGGATAGAGGAAGGAGTTTGTTTCTGAATGGGCACAAGGGAACTTTTTGGAGTAACGGAAATACTCTATTTTTTGATATGTATCCATTTATAAAAACTCATAGAACTGTACACCAAAAATATGTTAATTTTAATGTATGAAAATTATACCCTAATGAAGCTTACAGTCATAACACAGAGAAGTTTGCTCATGGGTAATTTAGTAAACTTCTGTGGATGTTTCCAGAGATGGACTTTCTTAATCAGCTGTCTCATCAAATAAAATAAACTTTCTTTATAGTTAATAAAACTCAGCATCTTGAACAAAACCAGTTTTCTGTTAAATATGCAATGTTAACTTTTAGAGAAGAACTCAAACAACAATTGGAGGGCCATAGAAAAGAGTATTGGTTTAAGTGAGGTAAGTCTTCCTCTTTCACAGCAGAAAGTAAGTAGGCAATTTCTAAAGTCAGTAGAATTTGAAATAGGTTTTTGAGCATATCATTCAGTTGTTCAAAAGTAATCATTAGAAGAACCAAAGCCTAAAATGGTAACTTTAGGGTCCAGACTCATAGACCCTGGAAGAATGGGGCAAAATTTGTTGTTTTTCATTCATAAGCCCCTTTGTATTATTTGATTAACCAAGTGCATGTATTACTCTGGCAAACAATATATTTTATTAAAAAAAACAAACTCATGGTACCTCATTAGCAAAATTTAATCAGCTGCATTGTGGTTATCTCCTGTTTATCCCTTCATATCTTTTTTTTTTAAATTTTATTTATTTATTTTTGGCTGCCTTGGGTCTTTGTTGCTGCACGTGGGCTTTCTCTAGTTGCTGCGAGGGGGGCTACTCTTCGTTGCTGTGCGCGGGCTTCTCGTTGAGGTGGCTTCTCTTGTTGCAGAGCAGAAGCTCTAGGCGTGCAGGCTTCAGTAGTTGTGCTGCATGGGCTTAGTTACTCCACAGCATGTGGGATCTTCCCGGACCAGGGATTGAACCCGTGTCCCCTGCATTGGTAGGTAGATTCTTAACCACTGTGCCACCAGGGAAGTCCGTGCCCCTTCACATCAGTTTGCCACTGTTCCTCATGGCTCTCTGCTTAGGAGGCTGATCTGTGTGGTTTGTGTCAACAGACTCTTTTACCATAAAGCCAATGGAGATATTGAAGGGGTGGGAAGAGAATGAGGTCTCAATATTTATTCTGCCGGTTCTCTCAATGCGGTGCTTCAGAATAGCTATGTTTCTCAACTAAATGCCACTGCTCCTCTCAAGGTGGCTTGCTCTACTCACCAACTCTTTTTCCCCCAACTAGGATGACTTCTTCCTTTCCATATCCCTTTGGGCCTGGGGATTATAAAAATTCCCTTTCATTAGCCCCAGGGCACTATAGTAACTCCTGCAGTTTCTACACCTTTGTAATTAGTCACTTTATTAAGTCTTCAGATTGTACTAACTTGAGTATCCCATTTGTTCCCTGCTTGGGTCCTGACTGATACCCCAGCCAAATTAGCATTCTCAGAAAATGAGAAATGAAGAAGATAAAGGAAAGGGATAAAGGCAAGATTGTAACAAAGGGTAATAACAAATTAATTAGAACTGAACTCTTGAATTAGCAAGTGTAATGGGATACCTGGGACACTGGTTTCATAACAAGGGTAGGCAATGATTTATGTTGTTATTGGGGGAAGAGAGTGCCTGTCTCTTTGCCTATGCTTTCTGAAGTAACTGCAGGAGATCAGGGTACAGTGTGGTTTTGTGGAATATTTTATGAGGCATGCATTTCCATGATCTAAGGCCCACAGAACATGAGCCCTCAGATAAATTCCTCCTTGGTCTTCTGTTCTCACATGTATCAAAGACCATGACCTTTGCATTTGCCACAAGTACCATTTCTCTTTTCCTCTTCAAGTTTCTTCTGTCTGCTCCTTCGTGCTAAGTAGTCTGGCTTATTGGAATTCTCTTCTGCTCATTGTACTCCCCTGGCAGATTGATAAGGTCTAGTACTACCCAACTGTAGTAAATTAGGAAAGTAGGACTAGGTGATTTCGAGAACATGCAGTCTGGAAACTAAGTGGCACCATAATCACATCAGCATCTTCACAAAAACATCTGATATTCTATGAGGTTTTTATTTTATTTTATATTTGTCTATTTTCCACTTATTTTGTGCTAAGGTACGGAGGGCTGAGTTAATCATATTCAGTGTTTGTTATCATCATTGGTCTGTGCAAGGCCCTTCTCTTGTTTTATATGTATATTTATTCCTTTTTAACCCTATTTCCCTCTCTTATTATCCTAATCCCTGTGAGCAATCATTCTAATGTAGTTATCATCATTTTATAGATGTAGAAGGTGAAACTCTAGATCACACAGCAAGTCATTAGCAGAACTTGAATTCAAACTGCACTCACTTGTCAGACTCCAAAAACCACATGGGATACCTTCCCATAGCTGATTTGATCAGTGTACCATCATAAAAATGGAAGCAAATTTATGTACTTTTACCCACTAAATTTCTAAACATTCAGCAAGAGGTACTTTTAAGGCAAAGTAAAAAATGCAAGTCTCAACATGCCATGTCCTCCTCTGTGTTGGAGAAGATAGACAAGCAGAATAATTAGATGCATTGAGTCATGTTGGGATAAAATATCATGAACTCATCTTTTATTTGGACAAAAAATGAAGTGGCAAGTTCCTTCTAGAACTGCAACCATATAACTTCGGTGGGATAGGGAGGGTGGGAGGGAGGGAGACACAAGAGGGAAGAGATATGGGAACATATGTACATGTATAACTGATTCTCTTTGTTATAAAGCAGAAACTAACACACCATTGTAAAGCAATTATACTCCAATAAAGATATAAAACAGAAAAAAAAGAAATTTATTTTCTAAATGTAAAAAGAAAACATTGAGAAAATTACAAGCATTTTTATGTTTATATATAATATATTATATAATTATATATGATTATGATTCCCCAAATTGTCTAAAATTGAGAGGAGCTACATAGTATTTTCAACTTGTTCTTCTCCATAGACTATACACTATGAAATATTTTTGACCTTTTGAACTTTTAAATGTTCAAGCATAATTACAATTGTTGCAATAAATAAAATGAAATATTAGTGAAAGAATTGATAACAGAAAATAAAATCATGACATAACTTTGTGCACAAAAACCTGGTAATTGGTTTTATATTTTAAAGTATTGTTCATGAGATTTTAGTTTAAAAAAAGCAAGGGGCTTCCCTCGTGGCGCAGTGGTTGAGAGTCCGCCTGCCGATGCAGGGGACATGGGTTCATGCCCCAGTCCAGGAAGATCCCACATGCCACGGAGCGGCTGCGCCCGTGAGCCATGGCTGCTGAGCCTGCGCGTCCGGAGCCTGGGCTCCGCAACGGGAGACGCCACAACAGTGAGAGGCCAGCGTACCGCAAAAAACAAAAACAACAACAACAAAAAAACATAATAAAAGCAAGGAAAAGTAAAATATACAGCACTTGGCATGTACTGTAAGACAATGATGTTTTGACACATAGAAGGTAAAGGAGCCATAAAATAGACAAGATGCACCAGTTTTCTCATATATTAGAACAAGCACCCGGAGGAGCTTAAGAAATATATACAGTTCAGCAAAGAAGAAAAACACATTTGACAAATGAGTACAAAGCACCTAATTGTGTAACTCTGTGACACTTTTATTAGTCAGAATTCATTTGGCTCTAAAAGATAGAAATCTAACTCAAATTGGAGATAATGGGGGTGGGGGGGAATTGGGCTCACAAACCAGAGGTTTCACTGGCCATAAAACAGAGATTCTAGTTTCTCTGTGTGAGTGAGCCTTATGCTCTGAGACTAGCCTTTCCACGAGGCTGTCTGAAATAAGCAGTGAGCTCTCACACCTTTTCAGCCACAGGATCCCAGCTCAGGTTTACAAGATATGTGGGAAGAGCTCTGACTGGCTAACTTGGGTCATTGCTCATCCTTGAATTCATGATGGCCAGGAGTAAAGTGTTATAGTTGGTGCATGTTGGGCCAGGTCTCTACTCCCAACACTGGTCATTGTGTGCAGAGAGGTGATTTTTACGTAAAGAAATAGCTGCTCCCTTTAAAATTACATGGCAAAGGGCAAAAAACAAAACAAGCAAACAAACAAACAAGAAAAAAAACATCAGTGTTTGAAAAGAAAGTCTTTCTAATTAAATTTTTTGGATTTTCTTGAAAACATATCATGGAACTTTAAATATTTTAATTGTGGAATTTTCAACAGGCAGGAATCTTAAAGTTCATCCCATCATATTACACAGATTGATATAGCAAGAGTGATGAGTAGTAGCACTTGGGATTAGAACAGTCTCCTTTACTCCTAGAACCATGACTTTTCTATGACATTAGGCTGTGAAACCAGAGTCTTAAATCTGACCAGATAGAGAATTAAGGATTTATAGATAGAGATATAAAAGAGAGAAAGAGAATGAAATCTTGCTGGTAGCTAGTGCTACCATATAGCTAAGATAATATAGAAGGCTAAGAATGATTTCCATAAATGCAATTATTTTTTAAAATAATTTTAAGGCTCAATGATGCCAGAACAGTTTTACATAAATATACTTTTAAAATGCTTTGCCCCCTTAATATCCAAATGATCTAAGTAAATAGATGTCCTTCCTTGACATTTCTGTTTATTGGAAGAGGCAGCATTATACCTTCCATTTATGACCTCAGGCTGAAATTAATTACTTTCTGAAGTGGATAATACTGGAAGAAAATAATACATGGGACTCTAAAGACAAATAGTTCTTTCAAACCATATTATATTTAACATCTGTCATTTCTTCCCTCAATTTTATGTGCTCTTATTTAACTAGCAGTGATTTCCCTCCTGTCTCAAGTAAGCCATTTATCCCAACACTTCCATCTCCCTGCCAGGAAGGTGATGAGAAGACATAGTCAGTGCTTAGGGCTAGACTCATGCCTTTGAACACCGTGGACAGTAAAAGAATATCATATTAATGTGAACTTGGGGAGTTTATTTGTTGGGGGCATTTTAGGGCACTGAGGTCATGAGGCTATGATAAGGAAAGAATCGGTATAATAAAGACGGGTTCCCTTATTGATCCTGAGCACACCACGTGTATTTATACCTTTGTTTATTGTTTGTCCCTTGTTTCAAATCTTTCGAAACTCCTTCTGCCCATCCTTGAATCTAAACATAAGATCCACTTTCCAAATAATTCCCTTCTGAACATGGTAGCCTCTACTCGGTATTGATGTAGACAGATTCAAGTGCTTGCTGTGTCTCCGTTATTATTAGGTTTAAATTTGTTGTGGATGCTAAACTAAGACCATTCATTTATTCATTATTAACTCATTCTCTCATTCATTTCTAAATTTGTTCAGTGTCTACGGTGTTCCAGGCATCGTTCTGAGCAATGCTAAATCTTTATAATTTAGAGAAAAGATAAATCTTTATAATTTATATCTACCACTGTAATTGATTCATAGACAGCCAATAAATACCTCTTGAATGAATGAATGAATAAGTAAATAAATGAGAAAGGGCATACACATAGAAATGGAGCCCACTCTGATATGAGAATAAAAAAATATTTATGAATCCAAAGCAAGTAGAAAGTCCACATCCTATGTTATTACAACATTCTGTAGAAGGAACTTACAGCAACACATGGCACCAATGCAAGATATTTTATGAGAGAACTGAGGGACAGAAATAGTGCTTTATTTTATGAGCTCTGGAAATAGTTTCCTTTTACTAGAAGGAAATGATGTTTTCAGTCCATGAAAATATTTGAAAAATTGCAAACCTTGCCTCCGCAAACCATCTTTGCAGTGTAGAGAAAATTAAGCACTGCCTTTCACTTTCATCTAATAAATGTGTACCTGCAACTATGTGAATTTTTACATTTCTGTGAAGTGAACTGTACTTGAAAATCACTGAGCTTTTTGTTTATAGGGATTCCCTGTTGAATTCTTTTCTAAAATAAGGAATTCTTACTGAGTGTAACTTTTCCTGAATTTTACTGGTATTTCTCAAACCAGAGTATTCCTATGCTAACACTACCAGTAGTAACAACACGCAAGGCAGTCATGTGAAGCACAGCAACTGGCCAGCAGTTCTGCATTTTCTCACAACCATGGCCTCATGGAAAGGCTGAGTATAACTTCTGGAGTCAGATTACCTTGGTCTGAATCCTGGGCCCAACAGTTCTGAAATGTGATCTTGAGGAAGGTTTTTATTTTTCGTATTTGTGCTTCAATTTCCAAATCTATATAAAAGGGAAAATGATTGTATCAATACCAGACAGTTAATTGCTCAGATGTAGTATTGTATGGGTCTGATGCAAACCAGTAACAGGGGATTTGAAAATAAAACAGCTAACTGAAAAGTTAGAAGAACTTGATAAAGTACAAGCGGACTCTGCTGCTTAGCCCAATAGTATACATTAGAGGAGGAATTGTAATGTATTGAGCATTAATAAATCTATAGGTGAATGACTCTGGAAGCTGTACTCTAAAATTTAGCCTTTGGTTTAGGATAATGCTAGCTACTCTCACCAAAAAATACCTAGACACAATAAGTTAATTTATTTTTCACAAAGCAGTCCAGGGTGAGTGTTCCTTGTCAGGGATAGCTCCCTTCCATGTTGTCTGTCGCACAGGGGCTCATGTTGATGGGAACTCTGATCAGAGGTATCCAAAAACAGCATGGTTGTCCCATTCCAGTGAGCTTTAATGAATAAAGATTCAGGGACATTTTCATCAGTTAGGACTGGAAATAGTACATATTCATTGGCTGGGCCTGGAAATAGCACTTTCACACCATCATATGGAGACACAATAATGCAAGAGAGACTGAAAAATATTGTCTAACCTTATGCCCTCAAAGAAGAGAAAATATTTAAAGTAGACCCATCTACTGTCCAAGTGAAGATAGCCTATAACTTCATTCCATTGCTGTACCCACTTCAAAGTCCAGGATATCTAAAAGATGCTCAGTCCTCTCAATTAGGACCACTGCTGTGTTATTATATTTTAATTCCTAAGAATTAAAAGATAGCATACGCTAGTAAAGCAGGTACATGGCAATCATAAGAAACATTCATTCGGGAAATGGATGAATAGGAAACTCATGGCAGGCTCTAGCACAGAGCAATGGTGGAATCCTTCTGGGAAGGCATTTGAAAGATCTCTCTACACTGTCAATGGAGGAGGTTTCATGAACACAGGTAGTCCTGTGTTCTGGAAGAAATCTCTTGTCCATTTGTCTCCATGAATTCTCCTGCCGTTCTCTTGAAGAATCTTCTTTATGTATTTTCATCTACAGACACCTTTGAAATGAACATTGGGAAGTATTGCTCTCCCAGGAATCTATGGAGCTTTCAAAACCCAATTCTTGATCATAACACAGTTGGGAGCCTAAGGATTGTTTTATATTTAGTCTTTTTATTTAACTTTTTTGGCTAAACTAATAGATCTTTAGCAATAAAATTACTTCAAGTTATTAGGGTTCTAATCTAGTTGTGTCCAGTTTATTCCAAGTGCTAGTAAACATACCCAAGGTCCTTTTTTAAGATTTAATTCTCTATCTTGCTATATTTCTTTGCTTCTTTGCTTTCATGCCTATTTCTTTCAACATAGTGATAGCTGCCCTCTGAAAAACAGGTTTTGGTAGGAAGGCGACGTCCTTAATCTTACCTTTTGCAGCAGGGCTGAATTCCTTGTCTAACTGAGAAAACTTACTGCGATTTTGTGCTCAAAGCCTTTTTCAGTTTTATCTCTTACATTAAGGGTTTTGAAGAAGTAGGCTTCTGCAACACTGCAAAATGCTTAATTTCTGCCTGCAAACCAGCCTGTTCTTTCCTGAGCTCATTTATTTCCCATGGTGCTTTGACAGATACATCAAGCAGCAGCCAATACAAACTAATATGCTGGCTTTTTTCTAACCTTTCCCCCTGAGCTACAAGTTTGTTAGACCCTTAGTCTTCTTCAAAATTTTCACAGGCAACAGTTTTAATAAATATTTAACCAAAGAATTACAGAGTTCTCCAATATTTTAGCATTCTGTTTCTGTTTCTTACCTACTTGTTGCCGCCATTTTTAAGTAGTGGACTTCAATAACACAGTGCTCCTTCCATTCTATCCGCCTTAAGTAAGAAAGAGCATGGAGGCGTCCTAGAGAGATTTTCAAACCAAGCCTGGAAGGAAGCAGCACATTTCGCTTTGAATCGCATCCCTTTGTCTAATTCTCAGGCACATGCCCAGACCTAACTGCTTGGAGGCTAGAAGATGTAATCTAGCTCTGTGCCCAGGAAGTGGATTTTAGTAAGCGCATAGGAATCTCTGCAACAGCCTCTCATGGATTTAGTATGTACACCAAAGTTTTTTCTCTCATACAATTATACCAAACCTGGAATTTTTACTGAGGGTTCTGTCTGAAAATATTTCAGGTAGTTGTCTATTCTGAATTGTGTAAGTAAGCATTTATCACCATTTGTGGATATAAATTTTATGTGAAAAAATGTACGTTTTTAAAAGTTCATTATGAGATACAAGTCTGAAAAAAGCATACAGAATGAAATGTATTACACTTTAGAAGAAATTAAAATTTACTACTTTTTAACAGATCATCAAATCAGTCTTATAAAAAATATCCTTGAATCATAGTATGATAGTGGGACATTTACATCATTCTGAATGTTTTGTTTAGAATAAAAATGTTCTAAGAAATACTCGGTTTATATTAACAGACTTGAAAGTTTCTGAGTGGAAGAGGAAACTTCCAAAAACATTACACCACAATGAAAGTATACGGAGAAAAGAACAAATGCAAGATCACAGTAGATTCTAAGAGTTCAAGGACCAGGTCTGTCTTTACCTCTGACATGCAGTCTTTACCTCTCCAGCAGTAGCGGAGGGCTGGGTAAGCAGGTGGTGTGCAATACATATATTTGATGAATCAGTGAGTAAAAGAATGATGCATGCGTCAAACAGCTACTAAAATCTACTAATACCTGCTAAAAATAATAACTACGAAAAATGTTATGGGATCTCAAATTTTCCCAGCAAAATTGCTAAGTTATATGAAAATTTATGGCAAATATATGGAAAAAAATATTAAAAGGTTACATATCGATAAGATGTCACAGTATGGTTTGATTTTTATATTTGAATTTTGCTGATTACTAAACCAATATTGGAAGTATTTGAAAGGTATTTGAAGACTTGGATAATATAACGGTGGTAATGATATTTAAAATGAAATGGGAAATATGACCAAAGATGAAACTATGATATTAACACAGTCTATGTTTAAGATTATAATGAGGGGAAAAGTTTATACATAGGTAAAATATTAAAGTTTAAATCATAGCAATCAAGTTATATTTCAACTAGCAAGAATTTATTAGGTTAAATATCTCTAAGGCAAAGTTTGATGGTTCTTATGATTAATGAGTACAAAGAGAGTAAATATAACATGGCTCTCAAAAATAATTTGATAGCTGACATCATGCAGTCTCATTTTTTTCAAATTGTTGTGGCTATGTATATTAATAGAGAAAAATAAAAACCAGGGTAACTAGATAAGCTTTGTTGGGAGTGAATGAATCAATAAAGTTAGTGTTTCATAGATGAGCTAAAGAAAAAAATGCAAATATTTTTCTGAGTCTTCTCCATTATTTTGAAGGTAGTTGCTATTGAAAACATTACTAAAAAGAGGAAAAACATAAAGGGATTACAGTAAGCTGAATCTTAATATTTACAGAGTAAAATTATCAGAAATATTTCTACTATCACTAAAACTTGATGTTTTTATATTAGCAAAGTATTTCTAACAAGAAAATATTTCTAGCAAACGATTATCAGCCCCATGCCAGGCACTATATGCTTGGTACTAGGGCTAAATCAGTGAGCCAGACAGACAGGACCTAATCTCCGGATGCTCAAATTATAATGGAACTTTCCTCTTGTCTATGTAATTGAAGTTTTCTCCATGGTGAAGAGCAATAATCAGAAAGTGTGAATCCTCCTCACTTTGACTTTCCTTACCTTTAGGTATAACTGTGCATCTGAACACATGTTCTTAATCTATTTAGATACATGTTGCCTCACTTCTAAATCATATCACGTATAATAGAATTATTTTCCTTTGATTTTATAAATGGTCTTTTTGAAAGTGTGAGTCAATGGAATAGTAGCAATTAAAACCTGAAGGAAAAAAGCAAGAATGTGGAGGTGATAGCTGATGAGACTATAAGTGAATAGCTTACTAAGATTAAACATGCACATGAATTTTTACAAATAGCAGAACGATTTCATTGGCAAGGAAAAGGATCCCTCTACAGAACTTAGGAAGAGTGTTGGGATAACCTTCAAAAGAGGAAAGGAATGCAGTGACAGCTAAATTGTATGGCATTGTGATGCAGAAAAACAGTGAGAGAATTTCTGTTGGAAATCATCAAAGACAGACCTAGGAGAAAATGAGACAGTCTGTCTCATAGACATAACTATAGAGATAAAGTGGATGATCTAATAACCCTTTTCTTTATCCAATTTTGTTGTTTCTCCATTACAGTGAAACAAGGATTGTAGAAATCCAGGCTCACACTGTGCACTGTTTGAAGAATGAGGTATACAGCTATTGATAAGAGCTGTATCTGTGTCAGAAAGAGTAGAAATCTTGACATCACCCCACGGGTTTAATTTTTAAATGAATATAAATAGCTTTAAGTACTTTTTTATTGTTCTGTTTGTGCTATATTGCACTGTAAATTAACAGTGTCACTAGCATTGGACTCATTGTGATGGATCGTATACCTTTCTCAAACCTCAATTGTCTCATTATCCAAGTTCTACTGGGTCATTAAGCAAACATAAGGAATGTGGATACTTGCTCTCTCCAGAATAAAATTACTCACTTGGGACTCGGCTCCAGAATGACTTAGTAACTAGAACCCTTTGCAAAATTGATAGATAGAGAGATAGATAGATAGATAGGTAAGTAATAGATATATAAATATAGTAGATTATCTATCGCATTAATTTCACACTATATATATATCAGTGCTTTGATTTTATAGCATGAGCTATATGGCTAAGCACATAAAATACCTCCTTTTTTTCTTTCCTAGTTCTAAAGCCTTCTGATTTTGTATACAGTGTTGGAATGCTAGCTAATGTCCATTGGTTTATTGAGGACTTGTGTTTCTATTTACAATCCTCTTCCTAACGTTAACTGTTAACTTTAATGAGAGGTTCCCTCTTACTGATAGAATATTTCAGAGAAAATTGAGAAGTTTTGAATTGTAAACATTCTGTATTTTTCACAAGGCTGCAAGTCTTATCTAAAAAAAGAAAACACAAAGAAAGCAAAAGTAATGCACTTGTCCCTTTTTCTTTTTCTTCTGTGGCCATGAGACTTGGTCTTTCATCTTCAGTCATTCATGTACTTTTGTGTCCTTAGATGAAGATTAATGCCTGAGAAGTGAGAATTGAACAGTTCATATTATATTTAGATAATTTTTTTTATAACTTTTACTTTTTTGGAAGAAATAAAGGGTGTTTTGTACATTTTAATACATTCTGATTCTTGCTGATAGAGTCATGAAATTGAGGGTAAGAAAATGCTGTAGTGTCCATTTGGAAGCAGAGGAAGTCCCACTAATTTTATGTAAAGCAAAGCACAATTTTGTGCTACTGAAACCTTTAAATAAATAATCCAGTCACTTATGGATCACAGGGCAGGGACTAATCTTTTAAAACCCACAGGAACTTTTCCATTTTCCAATCTCTTTGATCACTGGCATTATTTGGAAGTTGGAGAGACTCCTTTGAGCCTTGACAATCAGTGAATAAGTCAATCTATCAATACATATTTACTGAGCACTCTCTTTGTGTATGATACTAAGACAGGTGTATTGAGAGATAGAACTATAAGACAGGATAGGTACTTAAAATAAGTTTAATATCTAGTTAGAAAAGAAAGCGTAATAAACTAAAATGTAACATTAATTACAAGTTAATAGTGATAGCATATAAATAATATTTTAGTATAACAGTATGAGTTATGTGCTTTCAAAGTGATTCTTTGACAATTTTTCTGCTTTCTTTATTCATTTCTGTTGAACTGCTAATTTGAAATATGATGGGAGGGATAGATGTCACTCTTTTTCTAGGATAAATAGAGTCAAAGGTCTACATTTTACACCCTTGTCTCCACCTATATTAGCCTGCAGGGTACCAAAGTTATCAAATTTATAGAATTGGGTCCTTGATAGTCATGATACTCAGAAAACTTAAGGTCTGTGTACACACAAACTGAAAGTTTAAAACTTTTGAGATTATTTGACCCTAAAAAGAAAGATGAGTTCTTGTTCAGTTACCTTAGTACTTGTACAAGGTATCTCTATTCTGTAGTTACTGAGCTACCACATTTTTTAAGAGTCAAGGTTTTGCAAGAACATGTCTTCTCTGAGACTCCAGTTTGTATTGTGATACATGAGATTTAATTGGAGGTCCTTGTGTATTCAATGAAACCAGTGTCCTCTTTCAGTCCCTATGGATAGATCTATGAAAAGAATATCAGAAACGTGCTATAAATTTTAAACCTCTTTATTTACTTAGTAGGTAGGGACATTCCTAGTATAAGCTCTTGTTTCTGGTTAACTTGTAGATGTACTCTATCACCAAACTGGCTGGAAAAGAATTCTATAAAATAAGCTTTGATGGATTAGAGTGGAAAGGTATTGAGGAGACTTCGTGAAATAAAAGTCCTAGTTTCCTCTGAGACTTGCCTTTGTGTTGATGGTTCTGAGGTTTTCTACTAAGTCAAATGACAAGGAAATCATAGTTCTGTATACAGTATGAAAGAAAAAAACAAGAAACTTTAAATGGAAATATCCTCTGAAGGACTGATCTAGTAGTTTTATGTAATCAAAATTTCTACCCTATGAGAAAATCAGTAAGTTTTTAAATTAGACCAGGGTAACAGGTTAACTTTGCTTTTTTCTTACTTTGGACAAGAAGTAGCTGAGGCACAAAAATTCTATACAAGTTGTTTGGGGTGTCACAATTACTCACAATGAGAATATACTGTAACAATTGAGGTCTTCTCGCACCTGTGGGGCTTCTCTTCCCACCCTGACCAAGGTCAGGACCCTTTTGATTCCTCCTGTCTATTCCTATCACAGTCATCACTGAAACCTGCATATTTTATGTTGCAAATTTCATTTCATCTCCTCTTGAAAACAAACTTTGCACGTGCTTTTTATTTTGAATGAGTGGATGGTTTCTTTTCAGATCATTCTTTCTGGTGGTATTAAAGGGTCACCTCACACCAGTCAGAATGGCCATCATCAAAAAATCTACAAACAATGAATGCTGAAGAGGGTGTGGAGAAAAGGGAACCCTCTTGCACTGTTGTTGGGAATGTAAATTGATACAGCCACTATGGAGCACAGTATGGAGGTTCCTTAAAAAACTAAAAATAGAACTACCATATGACCCAGCAATCCCACTACTGGGCATATACCCTGAGAAAACCATAATTCAAAAAGAGTCATGTACCAAAATGTTCATTGCAGCTCTATTTACAATAGCCAGGACATGGAAGTAACCTAAGTGTCCATCGACAGATGAATGGATAAAGAAGATGTGGCACATATATACAATGGAATATTACTGGGCCATAAATAGAAGCGAAATTAAGTTATTTGTAGTGAGGTGGATAGACCTAGAGTCTGTCATACAGAATGAAGTAAGTCAGAAAGAGAAAAACAAATACCGTATGCTAACACATATATATGGAATCTAAAAAAGTGGTCATGAAGAACCTAGGGGCAAGATGGGAATAAAGATGCAGACCTACTAGAGAATGGACTTGAGGACACGGGGAGGGGGAAGGGTAAGCTGGGACGAAGTGAGAGGGTGGCATGGACATATATACACTACCAAATGTAAAATAGATAGCTAGTGGGAAGCAGCTGCATAGCACAGGGAGATCAGGTCAGTGCTTTGTGACCACCTAGAGGGGTGGGATAGGGAGGGTGGGAGGGAGACGCAAGAGGGAGTGTATATCGGGATATATGTATATGTATAGCTGATTCACTTTGTTATACAGCAGAAACTAACACAACATTGTAAAGCAATTATACTCCAATAAAGATGTTAAAAAAAATAAAGTAGGTATCTGGTCATTACCATATGATTTGTTTTCTATATAAAAATAGTACTTTCTATGATTTTATTTTTTTGTTTTGTTTCCAGTCTTTCACATTAGAATGAGAGTATATAGCAATAAATAAGTTAAGTGAAAAAAATTAATGAATACATTAAATTTAAAATTCTGTTGCTTTTGTCATGTTTTTTAATCAAAATCGTTTTAGTCGAATGTCTTAAGAGTTCTAAGATATCTTGTGTATTTTTGTGTGGTTCTAGTGTAAGAACACTCTCTGTATAGAATGAGATAGAAATGTCCTATAGTTAGTGAGGATGAGAAGGAGATTTTAGAAGCATGGAGTCAAACTGGAGGCATTTGAAGTAATCTTAGCAAGAAAACACTGGAATGTATTTGTGAATAAAGCTATTGGTATTTGCTAATGGATTAAATGTGACAGTGAAGGGATGAGAGGAATCAGAGATGACTTCCAAATTTTTGTTCCAAGCAAATTCATGGATGATGTTAACATTTGTGAGAGAGTCCTTATGGATTAGTAAAGTGATGAAGATTCCTAAGCCTGTTAAATTTGAGATTATAAATAAGAATGTAATTTTTGGAATTATCAACTTATTCAAAGATCAGGATATCTCCTAGGCAGAGAGGAGAGATAGAAAAGAGAAAGAAGCTGAAGATGTCCTAGGTCACTCCAATATTTGGACATCAGGAATAGAAGGGGGAGGCAGCAAAAGACATGAAATAAAATATTTAAGTTGCATTATTTTAGATCGTTTGTATTCTTGCCTAAACATGAAGCACTTTTTTCTCAGCATCTTGGGGCTATAAAAGAGAAAATCAAGAAGACATGCGAACGCTTTGTCAACCCAGGTAGCTTTCGACTTCTTCTACAGTGTACCAAAGAATGTATGGCTAGTGTAATGAAGCACCTGTGGTTGCTCTCACCCTCTCCTACACTTTTTAGCTTGTACCCAAGGCTGTTTGACCCCCACTGAACCTTTAATTTGTAATATCTGATATATTACCTGCTTAGATTTCATATAGTGTAAAAGATACCAGGCATTTTTTTCTCTTGTCCTTAAGTGATGGCCAACACCGAATGCTGAAGACAAATGCTTTAAATACTGCTCATTTATTTCCATGAATGGCTTCCTGGGAAGCATCAGTACAAAACTAACTTCCACAGTCAATATAAGAAGAGGACTGAGGAAAAAATTGGGTGTCCTTGGTCTTTTGTGGGGTATAGCATTCTTGGAGAAAGCTATTTTCTCTCCTACCTGAATCCAAAAGAGTGAGTTCCAAGAAAATCACTTCCAAAGGTTGGGGGTACCCAAAATAAGGAGACTGACAATTTTTTCCCAGTTGGAGTTTTTCTTAGTGAACTTCCTGATATGGAACTTTACCTAGTGCCTCTCTGAGCAGGCAAAAAGAGAAATGGGAAAGAAACAAGCATGTTAACGATTCCAATTTTTTTTTCATGGCAAGGATATATGAGTTTCCTGTGGAACGGTTGGGCACTATGGCATTTCTGCTTGATAAGGCATTGGTTGGCTTTCCGTTCTGGTACGGGTTGTATTCCTCTCTTCTGCTTAAGCCCAGTTCCATTGTTAAGCCTTGGTTTTCACGTCTTTCAACTCCCTCTGTATCCATGAAAGATAATCTATCCCAAAGTGTTTTACTTTTAGTGCCCACATGTTTAGCACTACACTTCTCCAACTAATTATACCCATGACAACCTGAGGTCTAAACTGTGTAGATAGGGAAGTGTGTGTTCTCAGTAAACATGAAACAGATCTTTGGACCTTGGACTCCAAGTCATCTTAGGCAAGAGAAGAAAGGGTGAGTCTGGGGGAAGGAACTGATGATGACACAGTTTTCTGCTTGGTTATAACTAACATCCCAAGTAGACCCAGACATCAGTGAAGTCAGCTTTTTCTGCAGCAATTTTCCCATCTACTAGGAGCAATTTTATATTTATTCATAGCAAATAGCTAAAAGCACATTATTAGAAAACTTTCACTTACATAAAGTAAAAGACAAGTTTTTTTAATTGATTCTTTTTGGAGAGAAAAGTGTGCAAAATAGAGATTCATTTCTTTAGAAAAGTTGAGTACTAAATTCTTTTATTTTATTTTGAGTTGCCGAATTTTATTTTTTTCAAGGAAAAACATTCAATGATATCATCTTACCATTATTTAATTGAAAAGTAAACATCAGTATTATTAATGGACATGCACATACATTCTTGCAATACATAACCTTACTTCTAATTTTTAAAATTAATTATTTTTTAATTTTTCTTTCAGTTTTATTACGATATAATTGACATACAGCACTGTATACGTTTAAGGTATGCAGCATAATGATTTGATTTATGTAAATCGTGAAATGATTGCCACAATAAGTTTTGTTGAACATCTGTCTTCTCATACAGATACAAAATAAAAGGAAAAGGAAGAAAATTTTTTCCTTGTGATTAGAACTCTTAGGGTTTGACTCTCTTAACAACTTTCATACATAACATACAGCAGTGTCAATTATATTAATTATGTTGTACTTATTTATCTAAAAAACTGAAATTCGTACCTGTTGACCATCTTTCTCCAATTCCCATTTCCCCCACCCCATCCCACTGGCAAACATAAATCTGATCTCTTTTTCTATGAGTTTGTTTGTTTTGAAGTATAATTGACCTACAACATTATGTTACTTCCTGGTACACAGCGTAATGGTTCAGTGTTTCTATACATTATGAAATGATCACCATGGTAAGTCTGGTTACCATCTGTCACCACACAAATATATATTACTTTGTATTATGTACAGTATTAAGCATCTCTAATTTCACAGAATGTTCTAGCTTTCCTTATGATTAAAAAAAACAGCTGTCTATTTATTTATTTATTTAGGCTGTGCTCGGTCTTAGTAGTGGCATGTGAGATCTTCGTTGTCACGTGTTTTTAGTTGCAGCATGCAGGATCTTTAGCTGTGGCATGTGGGCTCTTAGCGGCATGCGATCTTGTAGTTGCAGCATGCATGTGGGATCTAGTTCCCCAACCAGCGATAGAACCTGGGCATCCTGCATTGGCAGCGTGGATTCTTACCCACTGGACCACCAGGGAAGTCTCACAGCTATCAATAAAGTTAAACTGTAGGACTTCTATGTAAGATTTTCAGGGTAGGCATCTGGCTAAATTTTAGGTAGAGGAGTGTAACGGGGCAACTAAAGAACTTACCTAGAGACTTTTTTTGTACCATATGCCCACTTTTCTTCCTTCCAGAGGATTTGTGTGTTTGAAGGTGGAGGAAGATGGTAGTATGCTACAATCTCCTAAATCCATGTCTTGGGACTGCCGTGATTTAAATCAAACTAATACACTCTCTACATCCTTAACTTTATGTCCCTCTGGAATCCATTTTGCCTGCATCTAGAAATATATATGACTACATCACGTTAATGTCATTTTTCAGAGTCACACTTTGGGGTGGGCCCAAATCACTGAGGAAAAGAACATTGAATTCCACAGTAAGTATTAGACCTTCATAAAGAAAATTTTATTTCAAAAAATAAATTATTTCTGGTTTGGAAATGATTACATTTTTCGCTGTATGTACTTACTTTCAATTCTAAAAATATTTGTTTGAAGATGTCTGAGTAAGGTTGAAACAATTTTTTATGAACTCAAAACGAATCTCCTTTCCATGCTTCCTTAATTCAAAAGCAACAGATAAACTTTTTTTAAGATTAAAAGAAAATTTCTTTTATGTTAAGATGAAAAGGAAGTTTTACCTCCTATAAACATTACACAGGCATCTTCAAAGCATGTGAAAAGAACTATTCAGGTAGAATGACTTATTGACCTTTAACTTTATTATTATCACTGTTATTTCACACACACACACACACACACACACACACATGCACACACACTAAAAGATCCCTTTTTGTGAAACATAGACAATGCTTTATTTAAGGCCATAAATTTTATTATGTCAGTTATTCAATTTGGCCTAAGTTCTGTTGACCTTAAAAAACAAGAGAGCCAGTGATTTTACCAGCAAAATGAGTTTATTCTGGAATAGCAGAGGAATCGCAATTCAGGACGTGCAAACGTGCGAGCCAAAGGCAACCCTGAGTGGTATGGTGGTTCCTCATTCACTGCTGGTGGTGGGTAGCTTGCTGTTGATGAGTCAGAAGGAAATCTTTCTTCCTACTGGAGTCTGTAGGCTGTAGTGAGTGATATGGTTGTGAAAACACTCCGTTTGGGGCTTCCCAATTCCATTTTAAATGAAGCTTTCCTTATTTTCACATTTCCAAATGCCATTTTCTAAAATTACAAGTCTCAGTGTGTGAAGGTGGATTGAGAAGAAAAGGTAACTCAGTATCAGTGTATAATTACGGTCTAAACTGAAGCTTATGTGTATTGATTAATCATAGAAGTAGAATAGAGGGAGGTGGGAGTCATGCCAAAGCTTTTCTAATTAAACCTTTTGTCAGGGAGAATTGTTCACCACAATTATTTTTAGATTGTTGGAGGCAAGTTTTAAATCTCAAGCTTAAAGAGACAAAGTAGGAAAATTTTGCCTACCAATCACTTTCAAAATTTCTTTTTGAATCAGATTAAGATTTCTCCAGCATCTTAAACATCTTTTTCATTGCTTAACTAGTTCCCATCAGGCTGAACTTTAAATGATGCTCTGTACTCTCTTCTCTGAATGGTTCTTGACTCTTTCTACAATGGTTTTCCTTCAACTTGTACTTTTTCCAAATTATATGAAATAGTTTAAAAATGATCTCATTATATTTGAGAACACATTGTGTTTGGCTATCCACTTTATCATGCAAATGCTGAAACATTTATTTCCAGGGATGTCTTTTAGCAAATTAATTGAAAGTTGACTTTATCTCTCCCTGCCCCCATTCCACTGTATGTTTTCATTTTCTTCTTTAAACAGATGGATAATTCCATCTCTCTGACTTGAGAGGGAGCTCGTTCTGGGAAGATAGGCCCTGCTTTTTCCATGACCTTTTCTCACAGTCTAGGAAGACATTTATTTACCAGGTGACAAGTCAGTATACTTTCATGTTTTGTGCATTTATTTTGCAATTATTATTACCTACAATGTTTTCACATTGGAACGTCTAAAAATTATCTGACCAAATTTTCTCATAAATAAAGTATATGTGTTAAGGATATTCTGAGGCTTTAGTAACTCATGTTATTTACTGGAAGCCAAGAGGTACATAGTTTTCTGATGGTAACTAATTAAGCTAAATGTAGACTTCTACTTCTTCCTTAGGAATTAGGGACTACCCTTAGCCTTACTTACATTATTAAACAATCAAATATTTGAGAAACATGTGCCTGGTTCTGCAGTGTAATCAAAAGTACTTAAGGAATTTGTCTTTGCTTTCAGTGAGCTTATGCTGCAAAGACATAACACCAGGGAACAGCGTCACAGAGCTAAGATTACAAGACTCAGAGCTGTGGTATGCTGGTAAATGTTTAACAACTGGCTCCTGGTGGCAGTGTTTGCTGAACTGTTGGTGTCCGTACTCCATACCCCTGCCTTTTCAAGTTCATTCTTAGTTTTTCATTGTTCTGTTTTTTTCCAAAGCATTATTGAATTACTGCAGTGATTAATAATATGAGTATATAATTTTTTATTAACTCAGACTGCTGCCCCTTTAGACCTGCTGAGCTACACATGTTCAAATGTTCAAAGCATGTATTTCTTTCCTTTTTTTTTAATATAAAAAGCCATAGTTTCATGATCAGAAGAATAAAGGTCAGTACCTAAAATTTACATTCCTGGTTACATACACACCTGTGGGTGTCTCAGCATCACACCTCCTCCTGGGTCCAGCCCCGTCTGCTTTCCTATGCAGGACAGCAGCTGCCCCAGTGAGACTCCGATGGACCGCAACCTCACGCTGCTACCCCCACCGTCTGCCTTTGTCCCCACTCTCAGCTACCTTGGAGTCATTTACCGTTGCTTCATCTTTCAAAAGATGTCTCATCACCTTCCATATCTGCTTGTCAAAATCTGCTCCATGTCTTAGAAGGACCCTGAGTCCCCACCCAAAGTGCTGCCTTAGAACCCCCCTGGCTCTCTGTGCCTCTCTTTTTGGTCTTCGGTTGTGATTTGTTTCCGTGCTTCTAAAAAAGAAAAAAAAAAAAATCCCTATTCACTGTGGTTCTCAGGCTCTGCCTTGTCACCACCAGCACTCGGGGCTGCATCTCTTTCTCCGTTACTAGTCTGACTGCTCAGGGCTCCACCCGTGACTCTGCCGGCTTCTCTTACCACCTCCCTCCCGGATGGACACTCCAGTTCTCACAATTCTACAATAAAGATCCTTCTCAGCTGTGGGGTTTCTCTGGGATGTATCCCTAGGAGTGTCCTTCCTGGGTCACAGAGCGTGTGCATCTTCACTGACTGGGTGTTTGCACACTGGTTCCCAGGGGGCTGCACTCGGCTCGCCCTCCGGGTCCTGGCTGGTCCCCAGCACCGCCTCGCCAGTCCCTCTCACGATGCGTCTCCTTGGTTCTTGGGTGCACCTCCCGTGTGCCCGCAAGCTCGAGTATTTTCTCGTCTCTTCCCGCCCTTTGGGCTTCCTCTTCTGGGGATTGCCAGTGCGTAGGCTTTCCCCATTTGGGGTCGTTTTGCTTTCTTAGAGCCGTGTAGAATTTCTTTACATTGTCTTCAAATCATGTATTTCTTTATCTTCTTTTTGTCATAGATTTTTCCCCCAAAGCCCTCATTGTTGCCTAACCTGCTAAAATCAATTAGTGCCATTTTTTAGTTGGTTCACTATTTCCAGTATCTATAAATAGTTTGAGTTGTGAATTTAGAATTAATTAGCCTCTTACCGTCTCTGATCATTGATCAGCCAGATGAAGGAAGTAGATGAGGTAACAGCTTCTCTGGAAGCCAAAAGAAAGAGGAGGAGGCATCAACTTATAGGTATATGCGTAGCAAATGGTTTCATGGCTGGAAGCACAAGCTCTGGAGCCAAACTGCCTATGTTCAAATCCTAGCCCTGGCACCTGCTAGCTTTGTGACCTTGGAGAAGTCCTTTAACTTAAAAAGTCCCTCATGTTCCTCTTATGGATAATAAAGATGATAATAGTAATCACTCAGAGGTTTGGTGCACGGAACATTTAAAAGTACTCAATAAATGTTAATACTTATTTCTGTTCTTATTATTCTATTTGTATATTGCCTGTGTAAGCATCTTGAATGCATCTTGAGGCACTGTGAGAATGTGATGTCTATGTCTTTTAAAGGCTCTCTTCATACCTGCTTTTCCCTGCCTGAATTCTGCCTTCCTATCTATTCATCCCCTTATAGACTTTTCACTCAGTTTCCTAGGCTCTAATTTTTTTCTCTCCACACTTTCTTTTTAATCTCCCTCCTCGGCTTCATATTGAAGCAGCAGTGTGTTTCCGAATTGTGCAGTGCCTTATCCCTGGACCACTCCTTAGACCTAGGCATTGATTCGTCTATGAGAAGAAGATTGGAAATTTTTCTCTTGCACCTTTATCTTTGGACAGATTTTTAGACTCTCTTTATATCATTAGTTAATGTGGTCCTAGGCTAAGTACAGTGACATATGTACGTGCAGATAATTACTGTTTCTTTTAGGATTGCCTCAGGCAATTGAGTCATCTTGCTTTTGTGATCTGTGCCATCTTTCCTGATATCTTTTCTCTGTCTATTCTGTTCTGGCTCTCGAAGAGAAACCTAAATTAACTGCATATACACTAAAAGTATGTAAAACCGTCACTATAGAAATTTGCATTTAAATTCTAGGCTTCTAACCAAATGACTCTCACAAATTTTAGTTCTTTCCACCAAATCCTCACAGCCTACACTTTACCCTGTGATGGTTAATTTTATATGCCAGCTTGGCTAGACTACGGGGCCTAAAAATCAGTTGACATTAAGTAAAAGAGATTACTTTCAAGAACATGAATGGGCCTCATCCGATAATGTTGTTGAAGACCTTAAGAGCAAAAACTGAGGTTTTCCAGAGGAGATGGAATTCTTCCTCAAGATTGTAACATAGAAAACCTGCGTAAATTGCAGGCCTGCCAACCTGCTCTACAGATCTGGGACTCCAGACTGCAATTTTAACTTGCCTGACTTTCCAGCCCACTGGCCAACCTTACAGATTTTCATTTTGCCAGTCCCCAAAATTGCTTGAGCCAATTCCTTAAAATAAATTCGTATTTCTCTCTCTTTCCCCATCTCTTCCTCCCTCCCTCCCTCCCTCCCTCCCTCCCTCTCTCTCTCTCTCTCTCTCTCCTTTCCCCACTTACCCCCTCACACACACACATATACACACACACACACACACACACAGTCTTTGAAAAAAAAATCCCTCCCTCCCTCCTTCCTTCCTTTCTTTCACTCTCTTTCCTTCTTAATATATCTCACTAGTTCTCTTTCTCTGGAAAACCATGATACAGATTTGGGTGCTAGGAAGAAGAATGCTGCAGTTACAAATACCTAGAAATGTCAAATGGTTTTAGAATTGGGTGATGGACAGAAGCTAAAAGAATTTTGAGGCATATGATAGGAAAAGCTTAAACAACCCTGTGTGTAGTAAATGGAGAGTGAGTCCTCCTTGTGGGGTCTAAGGAGCACCCCAGTGTGGTCACAGAAATCGCACTTTGAAGGGCACATAAAATGAAAGGATTTATTATATTCATAGGTCCAGGAAGAGGAAGGCATGACACACCATGCAGGGGGCCATATGGGAGAAGTGCCAAGGGAGTGAACTCAGCCAAGCTTGTAGGGAGCTGAGAGAAAGAGTGAGGACCCATGGGCAAACGCCTTTCCTGGGGGTCAGGGCGGAGTACACAAGCGAAAGATGTGAGAGAATTTCATTGGTGTGTTTAAATGTTACTAGGTTGCAGTCAGGGGAGGGCAAGAAGGGGAACTTGTGGCAGGGACCAGCCTGATCACACTGGTGCACCTGGTCACCTGAGCAGGTTGCTCCCAGCCCATCTGTGGGAATGCTGAGGCATCAGGAAAATATACAGTTTTGAAGATTGGCAAAACGCCCTGTAAAAGACTTGAAGGGACAGTTGGTAGAAATATAGATGTTAGAGGAAATGCTGATGAGAGCTCAGAAAGAAAAGAGACAATGAGGATGCCATGTGATGATGGAGGCAGAGATTGGACTGATGCATCTACAGGCCAAGGAACACAAAGACTGCCAGATGTCACCAGAAGCTAGGAGAGAGGCAAGAAACAGATTCTCCTCAGAGCCCTCAAAAGGAATCAGCTCTACTGACAGCTTGATTTTGGACTTTTAGCCTCCAAAACTGTGAGAGAATAAATTTCTCTTGTTTTAAGCCACCCAGTTTATGGTACTTCATTATAGCAGCTGTAGGACACTAATACATACTTCTTCCCACTTCCAGAGGATAAAAGAATTCTGCAATAACGCAGAATTATTAAAAGCCTTACTAGGATATCTCAGCAAACATGTTGCTGTCATGCAATATGAATCTCCTATTATTTACTTTAGAATAGAATAATATGATCTTATACTCATGATTTTATATTCTAAAACCTAAAAAAGATAATATAATTATATTTAATTTGAAAGTAAATTATAATTCATTTAAACAGTCCAAATTCACAGACAGCACATCCATAATGAAATATGATCATATAATAAAATTTAGAGGGCTGGGAGGATTACGTGTATCTTTGCCTCAGTGACAGGGCTAAGAATAACTTCTTCTGCAACCGAATTCATAAGTGTCTTAAAGCCTAGTTAGAAAATTTTGGAAAAATATTCTTGATACCAAGTTACATCTATAGGAGATCGGTAGACACATAAGATTTTACAATAATGAAGCTACTATAACAGTAATTCATAATTTTAAAAAGTCAAAATGATATCAATGGTAGGACATAACTCAAGATAACTCTGGTGACTGACTGGAAAGAAAGTAATCTTCCCCCAGATTGTAGAAATTCTAAGTATATGTTTGGGTGTGCCCAGTAGGATTTCTCTATCTTATCCAAATGCTAAAAGGAAGTAGGTCCTCTTAGAATACTGAAATGGGAATATCAATCAAAGCTATTAATGTAGTTATGCTTATTTATGAATAGTAATATTTCTTAAATTTTGATGATTTACTTAAAGGATTTCTGGTGGCAGCCTTTAATCAGATGTAAAAATCAAAGTTGTGAGATAGAATATTATTCACCCCTATTGAAGAATTTGCTAGTTTCAGGCCTATAAAGAAATCCCTGGTGGCATAAAGCCTACTACTGGAAACCTTCTAAAGTGAAAAGTCCCGTTTCCACATTTTGCTTCAGAGATCATGCATGAAGATAGTGGTACCTGGTCTCGCTGTCTCTCATCCAATACTCCTGTAAGGAGAGGGTCAGATATTGTTCAAGAGCACTTGGAAAATTACTGATGGAGATTGTGGAAACTCTTTGCCTGGGATGTTTTTAGATGTTATCAATGTCTCTGGTTACTTTGGTTGTATTGACAGTGGATTCCTCAGTATCATTGAAGGAGCCTGAGAGTATAAATCCTGTCTTTGCTACTTAATGGCTATATAACTTTAGGCAAGTGATATGATAAAATGATAGTGGTAAAATTGACAGTTTATTGAGTACTTGTTGTGTAGCAGATGAGGCTCTATATGCTTTATTCATAACTCTCCTTTTCACAATAATTTCTGAGGAAGGTATCCTTACTCTGTATGTGGGGAAGTTGAGTCCCAGGAAGTTTGGGTGAGTTGTCCTACTAAGTGATAGCCAAGGCAAGTAAATGGGGATGTTGCTTACTCCCCAGACAAGGTGGAGGAAGCAGACTGGAACTGCCCAGGACTTTGGCCAGTTTTCCATGACTGTCCCAGCTTGTGCCACACTCGAGATAAGGACTTGTTCAGGCCCCTATTACTCCACTGTGGGTGGAGGCTGTCATGGCCAAGGAGAGGGTGCAGTTGTGAGGGATTAAGCCAGCTTGGCTCTGGTGTGGCATCTGAAAGGGACAGGGGAAGCTAGAGCCACAGGGGTGGCAGGTCTGGAGGGGTACTGGAGCTCTGACTGGTGCTAGGACAACCCCAGCACGTGAACCAGACCATGCAGAGTGCCCACTCTGGCCCCTCTTGCTACACAGCACAGCTGCCCCTTAGGACAAAGGCTGCTGCTGCTGAGGAGAATGTGCAGTCGTGGGGATGCAAGTGGCTCAGACCTGGCTTAATCGATGCGCAGGGCAAGGGCAGCCAGTACTGGCGCTTGTGGATGTGGCAGATTGGGAGCAGTTCAGAACTCTAACTGGTTCCAGGACCATGCCAGCCCATGCTCCAACCCATGCCAAGCTTCCGTTCTTGCCCTTCTTCCTCCAGCACTGTTCCCTTTGGGGGTAAAAGTGCCAATACGGGGAGAAGGGAGAGCGCACACCTGGAACAGAACCAGCTCAAAGCCAACACTCAGGGCTTCAGCTCCAGCAACTTGGGACCCTCTCCCCACCCCCAATAGGGTGATGTTGGCCACTGAGCAGAGAAGAAGCCCCAGCTCACACCTGGTTCTGGCTCTAGCCCCACCTCCTACCAAGGGGATAGCTGCCAGCACACCCTGGGGGAAGATGTGACTTGTGCTCATTTCAGATGCAGTTCTCTCTACAGAGCCACTGGACACATGCAGACTATAGGCGAAAACCTGCAACCTAGGATACTCTAGGTTATCATTTAGGACAAATAAAGATTTTCTCAGATGAGCAAAGACTAAAAGGACTCAGCAATATGAAACCTACCTTAAAGAAATATTAAAGGATATTATCTAGATAGAAAAGAAGCAAGAATCTATAGGAAAGGGAAAATCACAGTAGGAAAGGCAAATATATAAAAGGATTGAAGAGCACTTAAGTAAACAAGTACATGGATTAAAAAATCAAAAAATTTTGTAAAAGTGATTATAATTAACAGCAAAAGAATAAATGTGAAGATGAAAAGAGCACATTAAAATCACAAAATGTGGGGGAGGGGAGTATAAAAATGTAGATCTTTTAGAATATGTTTGAACTTGTTTGACTATCAGTATAAAGCAAGTAGATATAGTTATGGACCAACATATTTGAACTCCATGGTACTTGCAAATCAAAAATATACAGTAGATTCACAAAAACCAAAAAGAAACGAACTCAGCATAATACAAGAGAAAATCATTAAACCTCAAAAGAAAAAACAAAAAGGAGAAATGAACAAAGAAGAACTACAAAGACAGTTGGAAAATAAGAAGTAAAATGGCAAGAAGTACATGCACATCAATAATTAGTTTAAATGTCAATGGACTTAGTGCTCTGATAAAAAGACAAAGATTGGCAGATGGGATAAGAACACAGGAACCTACACTATGCTGCCTACAAGAGACTCTCTTTAGGGTTAAACACACAAACACATACTGAAAGTGAGGAGATGGAAAAAGATATTTCATGCAACTGGAAATGACAAAGTAGGGGTAGGAATACTCATATCAGACAAAATAGACTTTAAAACCAAGGCCATAAAGAAAGAAAAGAAAAAGAAAGACATTATATAGTGATAAAGGGATCAATACAAGAAGAGGATATTACACTCATTAACATAAATGCACCCAGTATAGGAGCTCTTAAATATATAAAACAAATACAAAGAGACATAGACTCTAGAAGAGTCTATAAACTCCTAGAAGAGAACATAAACAAAACATTTTCAGACATAAATTGTAGTGATATTTTCTTAGATCAGTCTTCCAAGGCAAAAGGAAAATAAAGCAGAAATAAACAAATGGCACCTAATCAAATCTTTTGCACAGCAAAGGAAATCATCAACAAAACAAAAAGACAACCTCCAGGATGCAAGAAAATATTTACAAATGATGCAACTGACAAGGGGTTAATATCCAAAATATACCAGCAGCTCATACAACTCAATATCAAGAAAACAAACAACTCAATCAAAAAATGGGCAGAAGACCTAAATAGACATTTCTCCAACAGGCACATGAAAAGGTGTTCAACATCACTAATTATTAGAGAAATGCAAATCAAAACCATGATAAGGTATCACCTCACAACAGTCAGAATGGCTGTCATCAAAAAGTCTACAGATAATACATGCAGGAGAGGGTGAGGAGAAAATGGTGCCCTCCTACACTGTTGGTGGGAATGTAAATTGGTACAGCAGCTATGGAAAATAGTATGAAGGTTCCTCAAAAAACTAAAAATAGAAATACTGTATAAGCCAGCAATTCTACTGCTGGACATATATCTCGAGAAAACAAAAACACTAATTTGAAAAGATACATGAACCCCAATATTCATAGCAACATTATTTACAATAGCCAAGATGTGGAAGCAATCTAACTATCAACAGATTAGTAGATAAAGAAGATGAGAGAGATGTACACACACACACACACACACACACACACACACACACACACACATTCTGAACTATCACTCAGCCATAAAAAAAGAATGAAATATTTGCCATTTGCAACAACATGGGTGGACTTGGAGAATATTATGCTTTGTGAAATAAGTGAGACAGAGAAAGGCAAATACTGTATGTTATCACTTGTATGTGGAATCTAAAAAAGTAAAACAATTGAATGAATATAACAAAAGAGGAACAGACTCACAAATACAGAGAACAAACTAATAGTTACCGGGAAGAGAGGGGTGTGGAGAGGGGCAAGATAGGGGTAGGGGATTAAGAAGTATAAACTACTCTGTATAAAATAAGTAAGTTACAGGGATACATTGTAAAGCACAGAGACTATAGCCAATATTTTGTAATAACTTTAAATGGAGTATAATCTATACAAATATTGAGTCACTATGTTGTACACCTGAATCCAATATAATGTTGAAAATTAACTATACATCAATAAAAAAGAGACACTACTCAAATTTTCAGTGGAAGGGTTGGTGTTTTCTCATGCAAGCTGCTGCTTTTTTCAAGTGAGTATCTTAAAGGGCTGAGACAGATTGTGGAGACCAACCTCAAGAGTCAGGTCAGGAGTAAAATTTCTCCCTGTAGAGATGAAAGTGTGTCCACAGCTTTTGTCCTATACAGAGGAATAACTAAGTTAACTGAAATTTTTTCTCTTTGTTATGTTTCATTTTATAGTCACCTGAGATTTCTGTGCCTAATTTTTAAGTATTTCCCAGTATATCTTATGTATAGTATAGTTAATCATGTTGGTCAGACAGTGGTCCTCAGGTTCCGGGCCAGAGTGTCTACACTGTGTCATTCTGATTCAAGCTCTGTCAGACAATAAGGGGCCTAATAGCATCAATGAACACCTACTCATAAAGCATTAGAGTTGACTTTGGATCAAGACCCAATGCATCTGAACTTCTGAAGTACCCCATCAGTTAACCTTCACACCTTCGTAAGAAGATAAAAGGGAGAGGCCCCTACAGTAACCATGTTACTTGACAAGTATAGATGATATAATTAAAGTGCCTGGTATAAACTCAGCACATTGTAGATACTCATGATGGTGGTGATTATAGAGATGATAATTATGGCTATAAAATGTTTTCCATTCCAGTGAATCTGTTGTTTGAATTTCTCGGCTCTAAATAGAAAACCCGGAAGGAGAGCACATGTAACTTTCCTTTGTTTAGAGAAGAACCTGCACAGATTGTGGTGCTCCTAGGACAATGGAGCTTCAAGGACAAAGGATGACCCTGCCTGAAAATGTGTCAGCGTTACACCCCCTACCGGACTCTTAATCGCCCTCCCCACCATGTTGCAATGGTTATGAAATTCCTGAGCCCACCTGGGCGACACCTACCTGGGCAACGGGACCTGTCCCAAATAAGGAAAGGTATCTGCCCTGTCCCACTCCCACCTTATAGAAGGAAGGTATATGTGCTCGACCAATCAGTAAATGAAAATTTCACTTTGGACCATTCCTTTTTTTCTGGCTATAAAAGCTGATCAATAGCACATGTTTGGCTCTACTCTCCCAGACTACTAAGAAGTCGGCCGCTGTTCTGGCAGCAACCCTTCCCTCTAATAAATTCTATCTTCTTTACATTCTGCTTTATGTCTGGAAATTCTTTTCCAACCCGTGTTCAGACCACGACACAAATCCCATGTGTAGACAGTTAATAAAAATAATTTTAATATTAATTATGATGAGAATGATATGATTAATTCTAATAACCAATGATTACCCTGGGCTCAAATGCAGAAGAATGTCACTATAGCAGGAAGCAGGATAAAGGGGAATTCCCATAACGCACATACTCCAAATAAAAAAAAATGTCACATTGATGATTCAACAGCAGTTTTATTTGTTTGGCTGCAGTATAATTCACATATGTACCCTTGAGAAGTAACTAATAAGAGAGTTTTAGCAAAGTTTCTGCTTCTGAAAAAGGAAGTGATGAAAACATAAAAAGTTTTCATGTTCTATTAGAGATGTACGTAAAACATATCATCCAGGGAAAAGCAATAGCATTTTGTAGGTTTCAGACACAAATTTTATTTCAAATAGGCTAAATTTGTGAGTAATTTAGGAAAGATTTCATAACAAATACTGTTTCAAAGAGGATTTATGTTTCTAAGGCTTGCTCATAAAATGGAAGCCTATGTTGGCCTGTTCACTATTCCCCATTGTTTCAGAATTTTGGCTAAATCCTTACTTATAGCCGAAGGTAATGGGTAATAATTCCTTCCATGTTTTAAAAGGAAACGCTTGAAATAACACATAGAAGCCTTATTAATAGGAGCAATAACCAGCTCTGAGATCATGATCGCATCATCGTCTCCAGCTTACATAGGTAAAACACAGACATTAGTTAGAGAAGAAGATCCAGATCCTTTAACAGGTATTTGTGTGATAAGAGCACTGTAATGTTTTCCTGTGTTTTCAGATGGGGGTGGGGAGAAGAGTTTCCTCTTCTAGTGAAAAAGCAAGAATGACAAACGGACCCATCAGAGAGACTGGAAGTGGCTTTGCAAACGGCATTGCTTATTTTGTGGCTGGATGCTACCAAAGTACACAAGCATATAGGCCTGTTCTAACCTGCTACTGGAGGAGAGTGGGAAGGAAGTATTGGGAAAACTAGATACGTGTCTCCTGCAATTTGTGAGTCAAGGAAAATAGTGCCTGACTTTCATCCGGAATTGTCTGAAGGAAGGAGTTTAGCTGAAGCTACTTCTGATTTTAAGGCAAGAAAATCATCCACTTTGGAACAAGCTTCATTTGTGCCGTTTAGCTGGGAGAGTGTATAAGACTTCTTCTTATTGTCCAAGTGAATGCTTAAAAGGTAGCCAGACTACAGCTCTCTTTAAAGGACTTTGACCAAGAGGAAGGTCTCCTGGTGTGATGGGGCCGCAGGAAATAGGACCCTGTTGGAAGGCAGGTGTTATGGGAGCGATAGGCAATCAGCGGTGAGTATATAGCCTGCATCAGGCAAAGGTGCAGTGAGGGCTTCTTGGTGGGGGGTCGCTGACATTCTCACTTGTGTGTCCCACAAGAGTGAGCCAGAATGTGAGCATCTGCCTCACAGAGGGTTGATGATCACATTGTAAAAGCACAAGTCAGATTTCCCTCTTTGGTCTAATTCTATCTGCCCCCACCCCTCATCAGGAGAAGCAAAAAGCAACCATTCTTAGGGGTAGATGTGGAATAAAACAAGAGAGAGAGAAAAGAACGCATCTCTCTTTTCTTATATGGATACACAGAGTTGTGTCCGGTCTGAGGAAAATGAGAGGAGAAATTTTAAATTGGATATGAGATGGTAGTACTGAATTAGATTGCACTGGATTTTTTTTTACTACTTGGCCGTGAATTTTTTTGTTTTTTGTTTATGTTTGTTTGTTTGTTTGTTTTGCCTAAAAGTAACCAGAAAGTGATGTTACCTTTTGAAAGAATGCTAAGGAATAGGGCAAAAAGAGTGACCAGGGAAAAATATGCTGTATTCTGCTCATATCCTGCTGAATTTGGCCTAGTTAATAGACCAAATATATATTCCATGAATCATCTTAACAAGTGTTCTCTCCCACCCCTGTCTATATGAAAAACTGCTCTTTAATTAAAAGTTTGAATCTTAAGAGAGACAGAGAAAGATGGACAGACTGACACATGCACTCACATGCATGCACGCACACACACACACACACACACACACACAGAAACAGAGAATGATTCAGAGAGACTGGACATTAACTAGCCCAACACTGTGTTTTCTGAATGAGGAACTAAAGCTAAGACTAAATAAGGTAACTTTAGCTTTGGAACAGACTTATAAGACCAGCCAACAGAGCTAATAATCGTTTTCTACATGAGTATCTTGAGACCAGGAAAGTTAAATTATTTGCTTAATGCCACACAGCTTGATTTAGAAGGAGAACCCATTTTGGTCTTGATATTCCTGACTCCTAGGCAAGTTTTGCACTTACCATGGGGGTAAAAGTTTACCTGAGTTAGTCTGGGAGAGACATAACTTGGATTATATTTTTTTGATTATCAGTTCTGGGCTTTGGCTCCTTTCAGTTAGTTCATTACACCTTCCTGTGGATTGAAGTCGAAGACAAGAAATGGGCTCTAAGTGATGTCTTTGTAATTTATTAGCCTAGTTTATGTTGATTTAGATTCTCTTTACTTGCTCCCAAATCAAACCACATATATCCTCAGTCCTCTTGGATACACAAAGTGGTACCAAAAATTAAGGAAAGAGAAGAAGGAATAAAGGATTTGAGGATTAATTTGTACATGATAGTTTCTCTTTTACTAAAAGAAAATTGATAGGGAGCTTGGAAACATTGAATCTATTTCTTCTCTGGGTCCAATGGAAGCAAATATTGATTTCTAGCAATGAGTTCATTTCAAGAAAACATACTATACCGAAATATTTTAACTTTTAAAATAACTAGCTAATTATACATGGATTTAATGCATATTTCTCGATCTGTAGCAGCTAGATTACTATAGGAGTATAGATTTACCTTATCTAGAGCAAAAGAATGAGTTGCAAATAGATTTGACACAATCTAAGACTGGTAAATTGCTATTTTAGTTTACTTAACAAGCAAACATATTCATTCCTTCGATAAATTGAAATGAGTAACTGAACTGTCTTTAGCCCTTGTGACCATGAGGATGCTTTGAATTGGAAGTGGCAGAAAACTATCTGAGAATCAATAAGAAAATTTATTGACCTCCTAAATATAAGTTAAGAAGCCTTCAGGATGGTGGAATCAGTGGCTTAATAATGTAAACAAGGACTAAGGCTTTTCTACTTTTCTACCTTTTCTTTTACTATTTGCTTTTCACTCTCCTGGATCATTTATGAACCAATCCCAGGGAAGAAAAATTCTATAGCTAATACCTCTATTTGCCTATTCTGAGTCTATTCTCCCCCGTTGCCTCTGAATAACAAAAATCTGATTTTGCTTAGGGCTGCAATGCACTTTGCTTAAAATTGCATTCTCCCTTGTAGTTAGGTATGCTTATGTGTTTAAGCTTTTGCCAGGCACGAGAGATGTGTGGAGCTTCCAAGCAAACGCTCTAAAGAGAATGCGCATTCACTGCTTGTAAGTCCTGTCCAGGGTTTAACATGCAGGGCTCCTAGCAATGATTTTTATAAGAAAGGGTACTGAGCCCTTCTTGTACTCCCTTCTTCCTTCTTTCTGGTTGAAATCAGGTTCTAATGGATGGAAATATGGAAAGACCCTGGGTCTCTGATGACTTTAGATCTGCTAAGCCATGCCTGTTTGGTCTATCTCCAGACTTCTTTTAAGTTGACCATTGATATTAGCCACAACTGAAACAAGTACCATATTTTGGTTGTTTTGGACCTTGTGGATCAATGTTAAGGGAGCTGGGATTAACATGATTGGTTTAAGCCAGTGATTCTGCAACCTTGGCTGCAGTTTAGAGTCACCTTGGGAGTTTTAAAACCCTGGGCTCTTCCTCAGATCAATTAAATCAGAATCCCTGGCTTAGCACCCAGGCATTAGAGTTTTTAAAGCTCCACAGGTGATTCTAGCATGCAGCCAGCTGGCTGAAACAACACAGAGCCACCCCTGGAGGGAGCGTCAATTCCCAGACCACACTGATCCTACATAATCAGGGAGGAGTGGCCTGGATGTCGTAGAGTCAACTCCAGCGTGCACAAAGATCCTGTCCTTAGAAAGGTCACAGAGCAGTAAAAAGGAGACAGTTTACTATAGAAAGAAACACGAACGTAAAAAAACGAAGTTGGCTGGCAGTGATGTTGTCCTTATTCTATCATAAGCAATCAGAAAAATTCAGAGGGGAGAACAATAATTTGGGTGCTGTTATAAATGCCAGTGTTTCATTGTCGTCCTTTCTGTTAAAGCTAAATGCTATTTTGCTAAATGCCAGCACCACAAACTAAAGGGTGTACAACTTCTCTTTGTTTTGACTGTTCTTATGCAGTATGAAAGCGTCTTTCTTTGTTCACTATTTTTTTGTAAAATGCATCCTTGGCAACTGCGTTGGTACAGAGAACAAAACCTTTCAGTTTACAATGAACAGAAAATATGATGTATCAATATATCGGAAAAGTATAAGCCAGGCATAAAGGTACATGGTTAAAGTGATAAAATGGCATGATGAAATTTCAAAAGCTGAAGGACATTTTCACAATGCAATACTGAGGTGAAATAGATACCGAGTAGTTTTGATGGTAATAGTAATCCTTTAAGTGAGAACATTACAAATAGGCTGGGTTCAGAAGCTGCTTCTTATAAATATTGGCTGGAAATATAATATTATCTCTTTTTCTAGACTGTATCTTAAGCTCACTTAGTTTGCCCACACCAGAGAAGGGGGTTTCCTGAGGATTTACAGTCAATTCTCATTATTCACAGATTCTGTATTTGAGAATTCATCTACCAACTGAAGCTTATTTATCACCCCCAAATCCATACTGAGGGTGCTTTTGCTGCCTTTCGTGAACAAGCACAGGGTGATGAAAAATTTGAATTGCCTGATGCACAAGTTCTCAGATGTGGCCAAACCAGGTGATGCTTTCTTATTTTAATTCTCATACAGTAAACAGCTGTCCTTTTCAAGATCTGTTTAAATGCCTTACTTTTTGCATTCTTTGTAGTTTTTGTTGTTTATTTCATTGTTTAAAATGGCCTCAGTGTAGTGCTGAAGCACTTCTAGTGCTTCTAAGTGAAAAGAGGCTCTCATGTTGCCCTTCTGTAGTTACATCCTGATCTCCTCCACCACCTCCCATCAGTGACTCTTGGCCACCACTCATCTGTTCTTTATTTCTTCAATTTTGTCATTTCAAGAATATTATATAAATAGAATCATAGTGTGTGACCTTTTAGGATTAGTTTTTTGACTCAGCGTAATTCCTGGGATATTTTCAAACTGTTGCATTAGAGTTTGTACCTTTTTATTGCTGAGCAATATTCCATGGTATTGGATGTACTATGGTTTGTTTAAGCAGTCATCCATTCGAGGACATTTTTTGGTTTCAGTTGATTGTCTTTCTCTTTCATGTTGTAGTTTTCCTGGCTCTGAATATGATGAATGATTTTCTGTTGTATCCTGGACATTTTAAATATTATGAGACACATATATAAACATATACATGTGTGTATATATGTTTATATATATTTTTATATGATATATATATATATATTTCATATATTTATATACACTTGTTGAAGTGCAGCCTGAGGTCTGGGTGAGTATGTGTATTCAGCTTCACTTGTCCTGTCACCAGCGCCCCGGCAGAAGGGGGGCACTAAGTCATACTGCATTGTTTCAGACAGGTGGGATGGAAGGTCTACCTCCTACTAGGCCTCGCTCACACTTTCTGGGTGACAGCAGCCAAGGGACTCGCACTGCCCTGTTGCCTCTGAATGAAGGTGGCAACTCAGCTCCCTGTTAAGCCTGCCGACACCAAAGGAGGGGAAAGTGGTAAGTTTACTCTCCTTATCTCCTGGCACCTCATGAGGGAGAGGTAAGCTTTCTTCTGTTGGTCTTTGTCAGGAGTCAGTCAGGGATTACCAAACAGGTTATCTCTTGTCAGGTTAACCTTTTCTAAGTCTTTGGCTAGGAGAACTAGGCCCTTGGAGTTTTTTCTGTCCTCCTCTTGATGGTTCCTGATTGTAGGCTTCTGCAATGTCCTAAGACCTATGGAAGGCAGTAAGGAAATCTAGGGAACTCGCCATGTGTTGCTATGGACTGCATGTTGGGCGGTCCACATGCTTCTAGCTGCATTTTAGAAATTTCCTATATTTGTTTATCGTGTTATGTCCAGGCCATTTTAGTGTAAAAGGGAGGATGTAGGAGGAATGGGGTTACTCTGTCGTGGTGAGTCCAAAGTCTCTGGGTAACATTTGAAAAGACAAAAATGAGTTTTTGAGGAGGGGAAGTAATAAGTGGAAAAGAAAAAGTACATAACAAAAACCCACAAAAGTGAAAAAAATTATGTCTTTCTATTCACCTCTCTTAACACATCTTCTGGGAACCTTGTTTCACTTGTCTCTGTTTAATTTTCAAATTTAATGATGCTTTTTGTCTTTCTGACTCAGGGACTGACTTTATTAGACATTGCAAAATAGCCAGCATTTTTAAATGTTTTTCCTGACAATCAAATGGTATATTGGGGTAAATTTGGGGTCTTTAATTGTTTTCTCCTCTGATCTTTGTGTTGAGTGCTGTAGGAGATGTCATTTCACTTTAAAAAAAAAAAAGTATTATTTTTTTTGGTTTGCTTCTTTTGTTTGCTTGGTTATTTTGGATTTTTTCTTTTTAATTTGGTTGTTGCTTCAAAGGTAGGCCACAGCCAGGAAGTCCCAAAAACCTGAGCTATGCAGAAGTTTATAGCCATAGTTTCATTTTTTTTAAATAAAAAGTTAATATAAATTCGACTTTACAGACATATGTAAGAATATCACATTTTTGGCTTTTAATGTATTATTGATGAATACTTAGAAACTCATCTCCAGTAGTACTAGAACTAAATTACCTAATCCTGTACCTACACTCATGAAAAATAATATATAGCCACAAGGTAGTAGATAGTATCTGAAAGAATGTCACGAAATATGTAATGATTAAGCAAAACCCATAATCCTACTTCTTCAACCAGTGTTTTGTTTTGTTTTTGCTTTTGTTGGTTTTGTTTTTAATTCAAATTACATGAGTTAGATACCCAGAGTATGAACTGTAAGACATTTTAAAACTTCATAAGAAGATTTAAAAAATTCTGATAATTATGGTTCGGGCTAATACTGGTATTAACCTTTCTCACATATATACCGGAGCATTTATCCTACAGGTTGAGTCCCTTAGAGAGTGACATTTAGAAACTTAATGAGAACTCCTCAAGTCCCTTATGGAAAGGGAGTTTGAAGGAAGTTGAAATAGAGGAAAACACCTTCATCTGTCTAGGAAAACATAGTGAGAACACAGATAAGTCAGGGGCAGTGAACCATGGCGGGGGAGTAGATTTGAAGGTTGTAGGGGATGAGGAGGAAAGAGAAATTAAACAAAACTGTGGCTCAAGTATATTTGGGCAGGTGGGCAAAGATCATGGATTCAAATCCATTATTTAATTGAGACCTAGAAATACCAGTCTGCAGTTCTGAAGAAAGGGTGGAGTGGATCTCTGATAAGTGGAAAGTTACTGCCATACAGATGATATGAGATATAAGACTTTAATTATAAGGTATGTGCTATGGACTTAATTTTTGTGCCCCCCCCCCCAAATTCCTATGTTGAAACCCTAACCTAAACCTCCAATGTGACTGTATTTGGAGACAGTGTCTGTAAGGAAGTAATGGATATTAAATGAGGTTATAAGCATGGGACTCTGATCCAGTAGGATTAGTGTCCTTATTAGAAGAGATACAAGAGATTTACTCTCTTTCTCTCATTCTGCATGTATTTGCAGTGGAAAGGCCATGTAAGGACATAGTAAAAAGGTAGCCATCTGCAAACCAGGAAGAGAGATAACACCAGAAACTGAATTCCAGAATATTAATCTTGACCTTCTCAGCCTCCAAAACAGTGAAAAATAAATTTCTGTTGTTTAAGCCACACAGTTTGTGGTGGTATTTTATGTGGCAGCCCAAGCAGACTAATGTAGCATGTGAATGGAAGAGATTTCCAAGGGAAAGTGGGAACCATGAGAACAGCTAAGTAGTAAGTCTTGGAAGGTATACATTTACTACTTTAGTAGGTGATATGATTGGGATAATCAAAGCTATCAACTGGAATCTCTCAGAATTAATGTGGGGATAATAATGCATCAGAAAAAAAGAACATATTTTTAAAAATTAATAGTTTCCCTAAATACCATTAATAACCAAGTAGAAAATAAAGTGAATGAAGAATTATATTCACAATAACAAAAATAAAAAATTCATAGTGTTACTTAAACTAAATAGTAATTGTCAGTATATAATAAAGAAAATTATAAAACTTTACTAAAGATATAGAAGAACATCTAGGGCTTCCCTAGTGGTGCAGTGGTTAAGAATCTACCTGCCAATGCAGGGGACATAGGTTCCATCCCTGGTCCTGGGAGATCCCACATGATGCAGAGCAACTAAGCCCCTGTGCCACAACTACTGAGCCCGCGCATCTAGAGCCCATGCTCCACAAGAAGAGAAGCCAACGCAATGAGGAGTCCGCACACCGCAATGAAGAGTAGCCCCCACTTGCCGGAACTAGAGAAAGCCCGCGTGTAGCAACAAAGACCCAAGTCAGCCAAAAATAAATAAATAGAAATAAATAAATTTATTTTAAAAAGATAGAAAAGAACATCTAAATGTTCTAATCCATAAATGGATTCGATGGTCTATTTTATTTATTAGAGAAACCAAACACTGTAACGCGGCTGTTTAATAGTCAATACCATTACTGCAATTCTGGCCAAAACATATATCATCAGGACTTTGTTGCAGAGATATGACAGTGTTACAAAATAAGCTCACAACAGTGGATCAGAATATTTAGGAAAAGACACTAATGAATGTCCTTGGCCCCCTCAGATATTGAAATCTCATCATCACCATCACCATCATCACCATCATCACCATCATCGTCATCCACAATATTTGAAACAGGGCGGTACTCAGAAAGGTATAGACACTTGAACCAGTGGAACATAAGGTCTAGAAATCATTCCACAGAAATATAAAAATTAGTTTATAGTAAAGGTGATGCTACATACCCAGGATGGAAAAAAGCACTTGATTTTTATGTAATCCTAAAAAAACACAAAAAAGTTATAATTGTACTACAACAACCGGGGTAGTCATTAGGAAAACAAAAGTATTAGGTCTAACCTCATACCAAAGTAAATTCCTGATATAATAACAATTTTAAATGGGGAAAAGGGAATACATAAAATAGTGAAGAAGGGGAAAACATATATCTAACTGTGAAGTAGAACCTTGTACACATGACACCAGAGTTCAGAGCCACAAGAGAAAGTGCTGATTTGATTACATAAAAATTCCAAATTGTTAAGATTGCTAACAAAGTTACAGGTAAACTTCAAAAGTGGTAAAAATTGCACATTGTCTCAGAACAATATGGCAACATTCAATATGACCGTGATTAAAATTCCAATGGAAATAAGATGAAACGTGGAAAAGCAAGTTTTAAAAAAGAAAATATGAATATAAATGTGAAAACAAAAATATGAATGTATTTTGATGACTCAAAAATTTTGTAGTAAGATAATAATTAAATATATATTGTATCTAATAAATTAACAAAGATTTTAAAAGTCTGTATTGGAAAGAATGAGAATTATCATGCATTACAGCTGAAATGTAAATGGCTGCAACTTATATGTAGATCAATTTGAAAACATAGAGCCTGAACATTTGCACACTCCTGTGATATTAGTCTGAAAGAATGCTTAAGAATAAATGCCAACTGCTATGTACAGAACTGTATACACATTGTTTTTTAAAGAATCACGTAAAAACAACCTAAGTATTCAAAAGTATGAGAGTCACTAGATAAATTCATGTAATGGAATAATACCCATTCATTAAAAGTAATTAGCCAAGCTTATTTAACTAAACTCAATTAACTAAACTTACGTACAATTAACTAAACTTATTAATTTGGAAATATGTTCATGTTATATATAAACAGGTTGCAAAAATATGTAGAGGAATAAACCTTTAAAATACATTCTGTGTATATGAACAGAAGAAAGTCTAGAAGCGTAAGTATCAAATTAATAATGTTGAACTCTGTGTGGCAAGTATTTCCTCTGTGTACATTTTCTGATTTGAGAAAAACTAAAGACTATAGATATCTTGTGAAACAACATATTATGTTTAGAATAATAAGAATTCTTAGTCATTCTAATATGGGTAAAAGAGAAATAATAGGAAAAAAAGGAAATAGGGATTTAGGTAGAAAACACAAAATAGAGATGATATTAAATCAGAAAAAAAGAGACTTTAATGAATAATGGAGAGGGAATAAGAGTGTCCATTGCCTCCTGATTTGTTCAGTGCTTGGAATATGCCCACCACCCTTCTATGTGTTGAAGGAGGAGAAATGAAGGCATACCTTGAGAGAAGTCTTTACCTTGAGAGAAATTAGAGTTTGTGAGGGAGAAACAGGGTGATGGGTAGGACATGATTTACAATGCTTGCGTAAGATAGTGTGGTGGCAGTGGAGATGGAAGACATGGGTGGATTTAGGACATATTTTGGATGAGAACTCACAGGTCTTGCTGACAGGTTGAATATGGCGAAGAGGCAAAGTGAATTATCTGTCATCAACTACTAAAATTAATAACATGGAGGGAGAGAAAGTTAATCAAAAGTTAAATTTTGGATGTACTAAATGTAGAATGGTGATTAGGTCAGGTAAGATTGTTGGATAAATATGCTTGAAGCTTAACTGAGGAATAAATGCTGGAGATAGAGATTTGGAAAATCATAAAAAAAACATATATGGCTATTAAATTCAAGAGATTAAATGAGATCACTTAAAAGGAGAATGTAGCTGGTGAAGGGCTCAGCCTTGGACCACTCAAATGTAGCAGTGTTTGAGAAGAAAAAGGCTGTCTAGATAAGGAAATGAGCAAGAAAGACAGGAGAGTGTTCACAAAAGCCATGAAAAGAAAGGGTTTTAATGAGTAAAGCATATTCTATTGGGCTAAATAATACTGATAATACAGAAAAATATCCCCTGGATTTGGCAATACCGATGTCACTGACAAGAACCTAGTCAAGACCAGTTTCAGTATGTGCTGAATCAGAAGCCAGATTGGAGTGGGTTAAAGAGTCATTCAGCAAGTGTGGATGAGGATTTTGTGGGAAGGAGGAGAGAAATGGATACTTTCTGGAAGAGGTGGAGGCTCAAGAGAGGCATATTTCTATTAAGATGGGAAATAGCATGATGAGATTTTACCTGGTTTAGAATGACCCAGTAGAGATGAAGTGAGTCTTGGCTCTGCAGGGAGAGGGAAATAAGGAGTAGAGCTCTTGGAAAGGTGGGAGAGGATGGGTCCAGAGCATACATTTTGGGATTAACATTTTTAGATGAAGGGACTTTTGTATTCCACTATAACCAGCAGAAAGTCAGAGAATATGGCTATAAATGCTGGTGAATTTATAGATTTAGTTGTGGGAGGACGTAGAAATTCTTGTTTTATTGACATTTTCCTATCAAGTGGAAGACAAACTCAGCAGCTAAAAACTGACGGTGTAGCATAAGGATGATTTGTGAAGTGATAAAAAGCTACAGAATACTGAACTGGAAGCATAGGAAAAAATATTTTCTAGGGACATGTAATAGGATTTCTAAGCAGTACTATGTGTTAATTTGTGACATGAAAATATAAATATGAAGATTAACCTGTTGGTCTGGTTGTATACAGGCATACCTTGTTTCACTGTGCTTCGCATTTCTTTTCTTTTTTTTTAACAAATTGAAGGTTTGTGGAAACCCTGCATCACACAAGTCTATTGGTACCATTTTCTCACTTTGTGTCTCTGTGTCACATTTTGGTAATTCTCACAGTATATCAAACTTTTTCCCTATTATATATTGAAATATGTAATATTCAATATATTTGTTACAGTCATCTGCGATCAGTGATCTTTGATGTTACTATCACAAAAAGATTGTAGTTCACTGAAGGCTTATATGATGGTTAGCATTTTTTAGCAATAAAGTATTTTTAAACTAAGGTATCTACAGTGTTTTTTAGACATACTACTATTGCACACTTAATAGACTAGAGTATAGTGTAAACTTAACTTTTATGTGCACTGGGATACCAAAAAATTCATGTGACTTACCTTATTGTGATATTCCCTTTACAGTGGAACTGAACTTGTAATACATTTGAGGTATGCTTGTAATCTCTACTGGAATGTTAAGTACTCAGGTGTAGGAACAAAGGATGTAGAGAGTTAGGTTCAACCAGGTTTGGGATGTTTTCAGGTGAGTACTACAAAGGAGGAGTAAGGGAGTTGAGGGTGCTTGCAAGGCAGTAAATATCGTGAGAGCTCAATCTAAGCTGGGTAGGTAGGAAAGTGGCAATAGATTATAGATGATAAATAATTAATAAGAACCAATACTAATAGACTAAAGACCTAAAGTCAAAAAATTGTTAAAGTGCTAGAGTAGGTGATCTGGAAGAACACACTAAGGTTGGTAGGAACTGGGGAGCCCACCATCTGCTTTTGGGAGAGTGTGACTGGGAGGGTGGCATTGGAGGAAAAGATAGTTAGATATATAAACAGATAAAAGAAATGAGAAGTCAGGAAAGTACATGTCATGCACTCTCATGGTCAAGTCACAAAGAATGATAAGGAATTTAGAGAAAGAGCGAAAGACAGTGTGACCTAGGAACTAAAATCTTCAGTGACTTAGGGGAAATGACATAGAAAGCAGTACAAGTGAAAACAAAATAAAACAAAACAAAAGCCAAAAAACCCGAGAAAAACCCAAAGATGAGTACCTATCAAGAGTGTTGTGCTTTTGAAGAAAGAAAGAGAAGAATATATCAGAAGTTGAATCCCAGAACATGAACCACTCATCTCCAAAGCTCCTGTGCATATGACACTTCCCATTTCAGTTGACGTCAACACTATCTTTCCAGTTGCTTAAAGTTAAACCAAAGTCCCCTTAATTGTCCTTGACTTGCTGAACTATGCAGGAACCTTAACACAATCTAGTAAGAAGTCTAAACTTGGAACTCTATGAATCCAAGGGTTGGGTGAGGGATAGGTGGTATATTTATTAATAAGAAAACTTACTGTTAATCAGGTAAGGTTTGGTCAAAACCTAATGAGGCTAATCACCCCTCCTCCAAACTTTTTGTCTCATACACGAGGTATCCGAGAAGCAGAGCCTCTGTACCAGGGGCTCTATTAGAAGCTGAGTCCTCAAGGCACATCAAGATAAGATAAGAAGGTGGAGACCATACTCCAAGAAGAAACTGAGAATATAGAGGAGTCTTCTGATCATCAAATGGGTATTCTAGAGGACACATTGAAAATACTTAAGAGAGTGGAGCAGAATGGGGTTTAGAGAGAATTAGGATGTGCCCAGTAGAATAAGGATGAGAGAACCCAGTGACACCAGATGGCATGGAGGCTTGGACATCTAGCAATGATAAGATGATAAGGTAAATAGTGACTACTTCAATTTCCTCTGAAGATGGAATGATTTTAGTTTCCTTGAGAGTGCTGGCAATCAGTGTTAGCTAGAATTCTACAGATTTAGTTATTTTGATATTGAGCAATAAGAGAACAAAATTTATTACATAAAGGAAGAGATGATTTTCCTTTTTCAAACTCAGAGTTACTGCTTTCAAAATACAGGTGGTCTTTTGTGTTCATGCATAGCCCAATGGGCATAGCCTAAATTAGATAAACATGGTCATAAGATGTAGAAAGAAGAGGAATGTCACATCTGAGAGGCTTTGAAGAAGATTGAAGGTTCAAGTGGTCATGAAAGCTAAATCCATTACTGCCATCTTCAGGATCTCATAGTGGCCCCAGAAAGGTTACTGTTACGACTATTTGAGGAAGGTTCTGAGAGGAAGGAACTCCTGACTAATGAGCATATGTAATATGCAGGAAGGGAATAAAATACCTGAACTAGATGGTATGATAGAATACATGGAGAGAGAAAAGAGGGAACAAAGGCAGGAGATGTACTTATGGTAAGAGTTACTAGGGGATGGTGAAGTCAGGACCAGGAGTTATAGGCAAGTGGTTACTAGAAAAGAAAGAACTTGGTTTAAAAAATGTCTAATATTTAACATTGATAAGCTGCTGTTATGTATCAGACACTCTCCTAGAGTTAATGCTAATGTAATTTGTTTAATCCCCACTAGAAAATAAAAACAAAAACTAGGAGTTGCATACAATACTCATCTGTGTTTTATAGATTAGATGATGGAGACTTGGAGAGGAAGGTACCCTGCTAGGGTCTTGTCCCCAGTGGTGTGGCCAGGATTCACACCCACTCTGCCTGTCTCCATAGCTCTTGATCTTTACCACCAGGAATGCAAAATAAGTAATTCAAGGATAGTACAATAAATCAAACAACATTGTTTTAGCAGAAAAAAAAGAACATTTCAGGAATGTTGAATAATTAGTTGAGGAAATAGTGTATAGAAAAATTTAACATATTTATGTGGTGACATCAGTATTACCATCATAAATGTCAAGTGTTGAAAATTTAATTATTTTTTCTAATACTAGAATTTTGATCAAAAAAAATTATAGACATGGGTATGCAGCCTGAGAAGTCACAAAGGGCTCTCTGCCTAGAGGAGTCATTTGCTTTGTTTAATGCTTTAATGTTAACAGAGCATTAGTCTCATTACATTTTGAAAAAGGAGTCTTGCATTACATTTTGAAAAAGGAGTCTTGCATTTCATTTTGCCTGGGGAGACTTGCAAATATGTAACTGTTCCTATATGTAGATAGTGAAATGTTCAACAAATCATTCCAACATGCCAATATATTAGAAATTGCATCTGATTTTAACCAAAGAGAAGCACAAAAAAAGCTAATGGTTGAAGATTTGGAATGTATTATTAAAGCATAAACAAATGAAATTCATCGAATGTGCCATGTTCAAAAAGCAACAGTATATCTCTGGCTCTGAAAATGGGGAAGTCACTTGCAACTAATTCACTAACTTTAAAGTACTTTGGAAGAATAGCTGAATCATCTGTAAGGTAAAGCCTCTTAGAGTGTCCCAGGTAGAACTTGCAGCCAAAAAAAAAAGAAAAGATTCAACTTAGTTTCAGGAAGAAAATTCACAAAGGAGTGAGAAGGCAGTCCCAGAGAATCTGCCAGCTCTACATGGGGAGACAATAAGAGAACACATGGGAACAGAAAGTAAAAACTCATACCCATACAAAACTAGATGTTTTCTGGCCGGCAGAAGAGAATTCGCCACAATATGCTAAGTCCTTTGGGACACATCTGCAGAAATGGATAAGTAAAACCTTCCAAATCTGCTAGATTTTTGCTAATGCCATTTCAGTCATTAGTAGGTGGAATGAAAGAATGCCAGTTAATCCTACGCAGAGATGTACATGGTAGTGTGTGGTCTCTTACAAAATTTCTGCTTCAATGTATAGGGCAATAAAGTACAGAGAAGGAAAAAGCTATTCTTTCCAGTGACATATTCCTTATTAGCAGTGCCCAGAGTGAGGATTTAGCACTCCAGATAAATATGATTCTATAGTAAAGGATGATACAAGGATGCCACTAGAGAGTCAGTTTGCTAGTCAATGAAATGACAGTATTTTAAGTCAAGAGACACTTCTGAGAAAAGCTCTTGGCTACTCCAAGATTATAATAGTCTTTTTTTTCCCTTTTATTGAGCACATATATGTATTTTCCTGTATGGAAACTTTCTGATATCATATAAAGACAATAAGAGCCCCATATATTGAATGGAAATTAACCAGATTAAGCATTTTTTCATATACCTTCATATTAAGGTACACAGTTAATCATAAAAATGCTGTAAGCCAAATTTCTATATTATGCTACTTTTGAAAATAAAAATAGTTGCTAAATATTCTAAGTAGATTATAAGAAAATTGATCAGTTCTTTATTGCTTTCTCATTCAAGAAATACAGATAATCTCTTAAGCATCAAAAGTGATTTGTTTTTGGGCTTCCCTGGTAGCGCAGTGGTTGAGAGTCTGCCTGCTGATGCAGGGGACACGGGTTCGTGTCCTGGTCCGGGAGGATCCCACATGCCGTGGAGCGGCTGGGCCCGTGAGCCGTGGCCGCTGAGCCTGCGCGTCCGGAGCCTGTGCCCCGCAACGGAAGAGGCCACAACAGTGAGAGGCCCACGTACCGCAAAAAAAAAAAAGTGATTTGTTTTCCAACACCTCAGCATTGATTTGTGGATTTTTAATTGGATGATGTTGCAGAAAAATATTTTGTTTATTTATTAGCATGTCTAGCTTTGACAAACAATATTACATATCCAGAATAATTCCTCTGCATTATGAACTACAGTAAAATTGTTGTGATGTGAGAAGCATCACATTGCCTGTATCTGAATCAAGAAATCCATAATTGTGGAATCCAGATTATCTGAAGCTTATTAGTTTTCTTTCAACATTTAACAAACATTTTTGCCTGATCTAAGGCTGCTGAGAGATTAAGTCTGCATTTTATTAATCTCTGTATTACTAGCAAAGGGCACAGAACCTGTCATGTAGTAAGAGTGCAATAATATGTTTATTCTGAAGTAAATAGTTTGGAATACCCTTACCCATGGAGAGAATCATTTGTATCTAATGTGTGTTAGGGTGCTAGGGATTTGGGTTCAACTTTTTGTTCAACTTTAAACAAATAATAATTTTTGAAATCTCAGTTACCTCAACTGTAAAATAGAAATAATTCCCTTCTCATTTGAAAAGGTTATTTTTTCCAGTTTTATTGAGATATAGCTCACATATAACATTGTGTGAGTTAAAGGTATACAATGTGTTGATTTGAAACATTTACATATTGAAAAATGATCACCACATTAACATCAGGTAATAATTCCATCAATTCATACAATGATCATTATTTTTTGTGGTAAGAAAATAGCACCTTTGAACTATATAGTATTTTTAACTATAATCATCATACTGAACATGAGATCCCCAGAAATTATTTGTCTTATAGCTAGAAGTTTGTACCCTGTGACCAGCCTCTCCTTATTTCCCCACCCTGTAGACCCTGGTAACCACCAAGTTAGTATCTGTACAAGTTCAGCTTTTTTAGATTCCGCATATAAGTGATATCATATAGCATTTGTCTTCTGCTATCTATTTCATTTAGCATAACACCTTCAAGGTCCAACCATGCTATTGCAAAATAGCAGGATTTCCTTAATTCTCATGGCTGAAGAATATTTTCCTGTGTGTGTGTGTTTGTGCATGTGTGTGTGTGTGTGTGTGCGTGTGTATGCTTATAATAAAACTTCCTGAGAATCTTTCCTGTGATGAATCCAGATATTGCCAGTCCTCTGATGAGTCACAGGCGAGGCAAATGAAATTCTGACTACAGAAACATTTGTAGAAAATTCCTGTGTGCTGATAGCCATAACTAAGAACTTTTCTGCTTGTTACATATATAATACATAAGCGTAGAAGAATATAAAATAGTTCATGAATCATAAACATAAACTAATTATATTAGGGAGAATTAAATTTCCAATATTAAGTATTGTTTTTTTTTTCCTTTGGGATATGTTTATATTTCTGTTCCAATTAATATGTTCTGAACTTTCAGATCTATCTATCTATCTATCTATCTATCTGTCACACCTTTATCCATTCATCTGTTGACAGGCACTTAGGTTGTTTCCATATCTTGGCTATTATGAATAATACTGCAACGAACATGAGAAAGCAGATGCATCTTCAAGATCCTATTTGAATTTCCTTTAGATATATACCCAGAAGTGAAAATGCTTGATTATATGCACTTCCATTTTTATTTTTTTGAGGAACCTGCACACTGTTTTTCATAGTGGCTGTACCAGTTCACACTCCCATCATTCTCTTTTATCCACACCCTCACCAACACTTATCTCTTGTCTTTTTGATAACTATTGTAACAGGTATGAGATGATATCTCATTGTGGTTTTGATTCGCATTTCCCTGATGATTAGTGATGTTGAGCACCTTTTCATGTACCTGTTGGTAATTCGTATGTCTCCTTTAGAAAAATGTCTATCTAGTACTTCTGCCCATTAAAAACAATCACATTGCTTGGGTTATTTATTTTTATTATTATTGCTGTTGAGTTGTAAGAACTCTTTTTATAATTTGAATATTAGCCCCTTATCAGTTATATGACGTGCTGTGCAGAAGCTTTTTAGTTTGATGTAGTCTGACTTATTAATTAAGTTTTACTTTTGTTGCTTGTGCTTTTGGTGTCATATCAAAAAATCATTGCCAAGACCAATATCAAGGGGCTTTTCCCCTGCATTTTCTTTTAGGAGTTTTGTGGTCAGGTCTTATTTCTAAGTCTTTAGTCCATTTTGAGTTAATTTTTGTAAGTGATGGAAGATAGGGGTCAATTTCATTCTGCATGTGGTTATCCAACACTCCCCACACCATTTATTGTAGAGACTCTTCTTTTTCCATTGAGTATTCTTGGGTCCCTTATCAAATATTAGTTGACTACAGTGTATGGGGATTTGTTTCTTGGCTCTTGCTTCTGTTCCATTGGTCTATGTGTTGATTTTTATGCCAGTACCATACTGTTTTGACTGTTAATAACTTTGTAATATAGTTTGAAATTAGGAAGTGAGATGCCTCCAGCTTTGTTCTTCTTTCTCAGGACTGCTTTGGCTCTTCAACGTCTTTTGTGGTTCCACACAAATTTTAGAATTGATTTTTCCATTTCTTTAGAAAATGCTTTTGGAATCTTAATAGGGATTGCATTGAATCTATAGATGGCTTTGGGTAGCATGGACATTTTAATATTAATTCTTGCTATCCATGAACCTTGTAAATAGTTCTCAGTATACTAATCTTTCATTTCCTTGGTTAAATTTACTCCAAAGTATTTTATTATTTTTGATGCAATTGTGAATGAGGCTATTTTCTTTATTTTTTTTCAGATATTGTAGTGTTTAGAAATATAACTGATTTCTGTATATGAACTTTGTATCCTGTAACTTTACTGATTTATTTATTAATTCTAATAGTTTGGGAGCAGAATTTAAGATTTTCTGTATATAAGATTATATCATCTGCAAACAAAATATATTTTACCTATTCCTATCTGCTTTATGTATATTTTGTTTATTTTCTTGCCTGATTGTGCTAGGTAGGACTTCCAGTACTTTGTTGAATGGAAGTGGTGAGAATAGGCACCCTTATCTTGTTCCTGATCTTAGAGGAAAAGCTTTCATACTTTGACCATTGAGTATGATGTTGGCTGTGGGATTATCATATATGGCCTTTATTATGTTGAAAAATGTTTTCTACACCCAATATGTTGATTGTTTTTATCATAAAAAAGGTTGTATTTTGTTAAATGCTTTTTATGCATCTATTGAGATAATCACGATTTGATCTTTCATTCTATTAATATGGTGTACCACATTTATTGATTTGCATGTGTTGAACCATCCTTGCATCATAGGGAAAATTCCTGCTTGTTGATGTTGTATGGTCTTTTTCATGTGTTGTTGAATACACTTTGCTAATATCTTGTTGAGAGTTGTTACATCTGTGTTCATCAGGGATATTGGTCTGTAGTTTTCTTTCCTTGTAGTGTCCTTATCTGGCTTTGGTATCAGGTTATTACTAACCACATAAAATGAATTTGGGGGTGTTCCCTCTTCTGAAATTTTTGAGAAGAATTTGTGAAGGATTGGCATTAATTCTTTAAATGTTTAGTAAAATTCACTGATGGAACAATTTTGTCCTGGGCTTTCCATCCTGAGAGGATTTTGATTATTGATTAAATCTTCTTACTTATTATTGGTCTGTTCAGATTTTTTATATCTTCATGATTTCATCTTGGTAGGTTGTATGTTTCTAGGAATTTATCCATTTCTTCAAGGTTCCCCAACTTGTTGATATATACTTGTTCAGAATCTTTCATGATCTTTTGTATTTCTGTTAGATCAGTTGTAACGTCTCTTTCATTGACGATTTTATTTATTTATGCCCTCTTTGTTTCTTAGTGAGTTTATGTAAAGGTTTCCTTTTTTGTATATAAAAAAATCTAGTCTTAGTTTAATTTGATCTTTTCTAATGTTTTTCTGGTCTTTATTTCATTTATTTCTGCTCTGATGTTTATTTCTTTCCCTTTGCTTATATGAGCTTAGTTAGTTCGTCTCTTGCTAGGTTCTTGAGGTGTAAAATTCGGTTGTTACTTACTGTGGACATTTATTGTTAAAATCTCCCTCTTAGCATTGCTTTTGCTGCATCCTATAAGTTTTGTATGTTGAATTTCCATTTTTGTTTGTTTCAAGATATTTTGATTTTTATTTTGATTTCTTCTTTGACCCATTGCTTGTTTAGAAGCATATTGTTTAATCTCCACATATTGGTGAATTTTCCAGCTTTCCTCCTGTCACTGATTTTTAGTTTCATTTTAATTTCATACCACTGAGTTTTGGAAAAGATACTTACTATGATTTCAGTCTTCTTATATTTGCTAAGAACTTGTTTTGTGACTTATCATGTGATTTATCCAGGAAAATATTCCATACGTGCTTGAGAAGAATTTGTGTTCTGTTGCTATTGGATGGAAGGTTCTGCACATGTCTGTTAGTTCCATTTGGTCTAAAGTTTGGTACAAGTCCAATGTTATCTCATTGATTTTCTGTCAAAAGTATCCATTGTTGAAAGTGGTGTATTGAAATCCCCTACTATTATTGTGTTGTTGTCTGTTTGTCCTTTCAGATCTGTTAGTATTTGTATAGCATATTTGGGTGTTCTGATATTGGGCACATATACATTTACTATTTTATCCTCATAATGAATTGGCCCCTTTATAATTATATCATGATCTCCTTTGTCTCTTGTTACAGTTTTTGGCTTAATTCTATTTTATTCTGATATAACTATAGCTACCCCTGCTCTCTATTTTGTTTCTACTTACATGGAATATCTTTTTCCATCTTACAGATATAACAGTCTATTTTACATTGATAATAACTTCAATTCCATAAAAAACTACCCTTTTACTCCCTCCTTTTTTTAATGTCATAATTTGGTTCTTTTCATATTGTTTATTCACTAACATTACTGTAGCTATAGTTATTTTTAATACTCTTGTCCATTCTTCATTTCACTACAGTTAATTGTTTAACACTCTATCACATTATAGTATTAGAGTTCTGAATTGAGTATATACTTACCTTTATCATTGTGTTGTGTATTTTCATCTTACTAATTACTGTTCTTTCATTTCAGCTTCAAGAAGTCTTTCAGTATTTCTTGTAATACAGGCTAGTGACGATGGATTCCCTCAGGTTTTGTTTTTCTGGGAAAGTTTTTGTCTCTCCTTTATTTCTGAAATACAACTTTGCTGGGCAACATATTTTTGATTGGCAGTTTTCTTCTTTAAGCAGTTTGAATATATCATTTACCTTCTCGTGCCCTATAAGTGTTCTGCTGTGAAATCTGCTGACAACCTATGGGAGTTCCCTTATAAGTTACAAGCTTCTTTTCTCTTACTTCTTTTAAGATTCTCTCTTTGTCTTTGATTTTTGAGAGTTTTATTGCAATGTACCTTGGAGAGGATCTCTTTAAGTTGGTTTTGCTTTGTGACCTCTGAGATTCATGAACTTGGATATCCAAATCTCTCCCCAGATTGGGAAGTTATCAGCCATCATGTCTCTAAATAAACTTCCTGACCTCCTTCTCCCTATCTTTTCCTGGAACTCCAATTATTTTGAAATTTTTTTCTTTTAATGATATCCCATAGATCAAACAGGCTTTCTTCACCTTTTTAGAATTCTTTTTTATTCTCCTCTGACTAGATAATTTCAGAGTCCTTTATTCAGTCTCACAGATTTCTTTTTTCACTTGATCAGTTCTATTGTTGATGGGTTTTTTTTGCATTTTCATTTCATTCATTGTTTTCTTCAGCTGCAGGTTTTCTGTTTGCTTCTTTTTTATGATTTCTATCTCTCTTAAAATTCTCTTTTTTTGTGTGTATTGTTCTCCTGATGTTGTTGAATCATCCTGTGTTTTCTTGTAGCTCATTGAGCTTCCTTAAAACAGCTATTTTGAATTTTTTACCTGGTAAATTGCAGATCTTCATGTTTTTGGGTGTGGTTACCAGAAGATTATTGTGATCCTTTATTGTACCTTGATTTTTTTGTGTAACTTGAAGTTTTGCATTGTTGTTTTTGCATATGAAGTGGCAGCCACCTCCTCTCTTTACTAAGTGCCTTTATTGGGGGTGGGGAGGTGGAGAAATAACTTCCTTCAATCCTGCTAGAGATCCTGAGGCTTTCTTAGACCTTCTATAGATACAACTGCTCCACATATCTTGCTCTCTCTTGTTGCAGGATTCTTAAGCTCCTATGCCTCCTTTTATCCTGCAATACATGAGGCTGAGGCTGACAGACTCTCTTTTGTTTCCCCAAAGGTGACACTAAAGCTCAAGTTTGTGGTCTCTCCCTGGTCTGCAGATTCAGCTAGTTTTCTACATGCACTCACTAGCTGACTGACAAAGCTTGCTCTTACCACTGCCATCTGGAGCATACACAGGGAGCTGGCCAGGGTGGTGGAATGTGTGTGGGTGAGGCATTTGGAGCACTGGCAGTGCCCACAGGCCAGTTAAGGGGGCCCATGGGTGAGGCATTCTCAGTGCCTTATGGGCAAGCTTCTTGATGGAATCAGTAACACAACAGTGTCTACATTCTTTTAATATTTCCCAGGAGTTCTCTCTTCTCTTCTTCCTGCTACTTCCCACACACTAGTCATTTAGCTCATGATCAGTACTCCAGGTATGGCTAGAGAGAAATGAAGCCCATTTGGCAGTCTTCAGCACAGATGGGGAAGCTGGGTACTTACTTACTAGTTCTCCTTTCCCCCTGCAGGAGAAATCATGGGTCAAGGATAATCTCTCCTGTCACTAAACTGTGTAACCTTCAGGGAGGTATGATCTAGCAAAGTCAACTCTTTCTCTTACCCACTCCAACACATCCAAACTTGTATGTTTTTTGTCCAACATAGTGCTGGAACTTCTCTGGAAACCTGGACTTCCACAAAAGCTCTTTTGTCTGTGGGTGATTTTTTAAGTTAATGATCTCCAGGGGCTCCCACACCACAGCTTAGAGTGGCTGGAGTTGGCTTATGGGCTACTGCAGGGTCCATAACCAGGACTGAGTCCTGTCTGACTGTTTCCCAATGCATTGTTGGGCAAGACTCCTCCTGGTTCCTTGACAAATGGTGCTCGTATACAGTTCCCTTAAAGGTACTTTTGTTTGTGGATGGATGTTGAATTTTTGTTTTTGAGATGAAAACAAAACAAAGGATGTGTTTTGCCACACGATGCTGATGTCACACCAAAAAGATCTTTTGAGAGTAAAAAAACCTCATTGTTATTTTAATAAAACAAATATATTCTTTGTTCATTCAGCAGCAATAATTGTAAAATTTGAATCAAAAGCAGAACTTGGAGTGCTTAGCTACCAGTTTATCAGCTTTATTTCTTAGAGCCACTAAAGTCTCAGTTTGATTTTAATTCTTGAATTTGCTGATCATCATGTTATAAATCCCTGAAGTAGTTAACACTCTAATATTCACAATCTCTTATCTTACTGTATTTTATGAAAAGATTACTTTGAATACTATACTTTGTCTCACATAATTTACATACCCATATTAGATGCCCTCTAATTGAATCTTAAAATTGGCCCTTTAAAGCTTAATTATATTCTATGTTATAGTTTATCTGAATTGTTTTTAAACTTTTCCAGGTCAATTTCCAGGTACTAAAGGTTTTAATGGAATGCAACTAAGCTATATTCTTGACCAAAAAGCATAATTTCAGTCATTTCAATTTCTCTTGGTTATGCACATCCAGAATATTTAATCATGTTCATTTGGACTGTCATCATGAATTTAAATGTATGTTAAATTTGTAGGTCTCTGTTGTTAAATTAAGGGGCACCATTAAATGCATTGCGTTCATTTAAATTGTGAGAAAAATCTTTATCTTTACCTTACCTTGAGCTATTCCTCATTTGCTTTTTAAATTAATAGACATTATTTTTAGAATAGTTTAATATTTATAGAGAAATTGAGTAATAATTTAATTCCTATATAGCACCCTCTCACAGTCTTCACTATTATTAATATCTTACATTGGTATTTTACAGTTTTAGCAATGAACCAATATTGTTAACTAGAGTCTATAGATGATTCAGATTTCCTTAATTTTTACCTAGTATCATTTCATATTCCCGGAATCTATCCATGACATCACACTGCATTTGATCATTATCTTCCCTTAGATTCCTCTTGGGTGTGACAGTTTTTCAGATTTTCCTTGTTCTTGGGAACCTTGACAGTTTTGAGGAGTATTGATCAAGTGTGTTGTAGGATGTCCTTTTATAGGAATCTGTCTGATGCTTTTTCTTGTTAGACTGAGATTATGGCTTCTGGAAAGGAAGACCACTGAGATAAAGTGTGATCATATTATATCAAGGGTATATAGTATCAACATGATTTATGACTGTTGACGTTGACCTTGATCACCTGGCTAAAGTAGTTTCTGTCGGATTTCTCCACTACAGAGTTACACTTTTATTTCCTCCTTTTTATACTGTATTCTTTTAGAGGGAAGTCACCTTTACAATGAAGTATCTACATAATTTATTTGAAATTCTTTTGCACGGAAAACTTATTTCTTCTCAATTATTAATTATTTAATCATTTTTATACATCAGTATGGATGCATAGTATTTATTTTATATATAGGATTATAATGCCTATCAATTTTATAGCTCAATTTTTTCCATCCTGGCCATTAGGAATCTTTCAGTTGGCTCCTATTCCCCTTTGACATACCTCATCTCTTTGCATGTGTGTGTGCGTGTGCGTGTGCGTGTGTGTGTGTGTGTATGTGTGTTTGAGCACTTCATTGTTTATGGCATTATAAGATGCTTCAGGCTCATCTTGAATATTTCCAGCTCTAGTTCTAGAATCAGGGAATTCTCCAAGGATCTCTGATTTTGTTATTTATAAGGATTTTTTTTTTTTTTTTTTTTTAATTAGAGACTGGTATTAGACACCAAGATCTGGGCAGTAGATGTGCTTGTTACTATTGGGTGTCATTTCTTTTAAGTTCTTTCTGCTCAGCTGATAGAGCAAAGAAAGATATGTTTGTATATTAACCTATGTATATACATGTCAATAAATATTTCTACATGTAAAAATATCTTTAACTATATTAAGTTAAATATGAAGTCTGCTGGTATTCCCAACTCTAATACATTACCATATGGATATTCTGTCCTCATTTTTTGCTTATCTATAAATTCCCACTCCAACAATGAAAAACTTGGATCCTGTTATCTGCCATCCATTTTCTTAATGGTTCAATTTCAATATTTTTGAATAACAGTATCAGAATTGTTCATCCATATCTCTGTAGTAAACAGCCTTTGTTCGTCCATATCTCTGTAGTAAACAACATTTTGAACTAGAGTACAGTGCTTATATGCAGTCCCTTTTGCCTTTGGTCTTATGTACACCACTCATTTCCATAGTTACTCAGGTTACCACTCTTCCCATACCCACTTCAGTGAAGCTGTAATAGACTAAGATTCTTTTGTCACATTCTGCATGCTTTCCTGAGATTCCTCAAACATTCCAAGTGATATTTTTAAATTTGCATAAACTAAGGTTCATTCGTTACGCTATAAAGTTGCATGGGTTTTGACAAATACATAAGGGCATGTATTCATTACAGAACACACAAAATAGTTTTACTGCCCTAAAAAATCTCCTCTGCTTTGCCTGTTCTCCTTCTTTCCACTCCCTGAACCCATGGCAACCACTTATCTTTTTACTGTTTTTATTGTTTTGCCTTTTCCACAATGTCATATAATTTGAATCATAAAGTAGGTAGCTTTTTTAGACTGATTTCTTTCACTTAAGATGTATTTAAGTTTCTTCCAAGTCATTCTGTGGCTTGATAACTCATTTCTTTTTTCACATGGTAATATCTCATTTCACAGATGTACCACACATATCCATTCACCTGTTGAAGGACATCTTGGTTGCTTCTGCCTTTTGACCATATGAATAAAGCTGATATAAATATTCCTGTGCTGGTTTTTGTATGGACATAAGTTTTAAACTCAACTGAGTAAAAGCCTAGGATCACGACTACTGGATTGGGTAGATGACTATGTTTAGTTTTGTAAGATACTGCTGAACAATCTTGGTACTTTTAGTTCAAATATATCCTTACTAATTTTATTCCTGCTTGATCTGCTAATAATTGAAAGAGGAGTTACTATAACAGTGAAGACCTCTCTGTTTCTATATAGTTTTTATAGGCAACATGTAGTTGCATATAGTTTTTTTATTTTTAATTGGGGTATAGTTGCTTTACAATGCTGTGTTAGTTTCTGCTACACAATGAAGTGAATCAGCTATATGTGTACATATATCCCCACCCTCTTGGACCTCCTTCCCACCCCCCCATCCCACCCATCTAGGTCATCACACAACACCAAGCTGAGCTCCCTGTGCTATACAGCAGGTTCCCACCAGCCTATCCATTTTACACATGGCAATGCACATATGTGAATCCCAATCTCCCAATTCATCCCTCCCCTCGTCTCTCCCCACCCTCCCCGTTTCCACAGGTCCATTCTCTATGTCTGCATCTCTATTCCTGCCCTGCAAATAAGTATGCACTCTACTTTTAATTGATGTATTTAGGCCATTGACATTTAAAGTGGTTATTGTTGGATTAATATCAAAAATATTTGTGCCTAATTTCTATTCACTGCATTTGTTCTCTGTTTCTTTTTTATGTTACATTCCTTTTCTGCTTTCTCTAGTTTTAGATGAGTATTTTGTATGATTCCTTTTTCTCTCCTCTCTTACCTTATCAATTAAGTTTTTTTTTATTTTGCTTGTTTTAGAGCTTATACCTTTACAACTAATATAATTCAGTTTCAAACACTATACTGCTTCACTAATAGTGCAGGTATTTTCTAACCTAGTGTTTCCAACTTCTCCTCCCCTTCCCTTATAACATTACTATTAGCCACTTAACTTAACCATATACTATAACCACCCAGTACTTTGTTACTACTATTAATTTAGACAAACTGTTGTCTATTAGATCAATTAAGAAGAATACCAAAAAATTATTTATTTTACCTTAATGAGTTTTCTCTGCCACTTCTCCTTTCTTTATGAAGATCTGAGTTTTGACCTATGCCACTTTCCTACTGTGTGAAGAAGGTCTTCTAACATTTATTGCAGGCTTCTTTACTGGAGACAAATTCCTTCAGTTATTGTTTATCTGAGAAATTCTTGATTTCTCTTTTACTCTTGAAGTGAATTTTGGGTCAGTGGATATAGAATTCTGGGTCGGTGCATTTTTTTTCTTTCAAGACTTTAAATATTTCATTCCACTACCTTCTTGCTTGCATGCTTTGTGACAGGAAGTCTGATGTAACTGATCCTTGTTCCTCTATAGGTAAGGTGTTTCTCACCCCTCAGGCTGCTTTTAAGATTTACTGTTTGTCTTTGGTTTGGTTTTCTGCGATTCGAATATGGCTTGATGTAGATTCTTTTGATATCTATCCTTTCCAGTGTTCTCTAAGCATCCTTGATCTATGTTTTGTTGTCTGTCATTAATTTCCAAAAAATTTAAGCTGTTATTATCTCCAATATTTCTTCTGTTTCTTTCTCTTTTTATTTATCTTTTTAATTCTTTCTGTTTGCATTTTAGTTTAGGAAATTTCTGTTGACATATCTTAAAGCTTAATGATTATTTCTTCAGCCATGTCTAACCTACTGATGTACCCATCAAATGCATTCTTCAGTGTTGATTCTAACATATCATTTTGTCTTTTTCTTAGGGTTTTTTTTTTTTTCCCTCCTTACATTATCTGTCTGTCCTTGCATGTTGTCTACTTCTTCCATTAGAGACTTTAACATACTGATCATAGTTATTTTACATTGATGCTATTTATGAGTCAGCTTCTAACACTTTCTTTGTCTCGTCAGACTGTGTTTCTTTTCATGCCATTTAGAATGCCTTGTTATTTTGTTGTTGAAAGTCAGTCATGATCTATTAGGTAATAAAAACTGAGACACATGGGCACTATGTGAGGTTTTACATTAATCTGGCTTGAAGTTCATCTGTGTTTCATGTTTGCTGTAGCTGTAGTTACCAGAGGCTTCAGATTCCTCCAGTATCCTTGTTTTCCCTGTTGTCTTTGGGCCCACTAAGAACTAAATCTTAAATAGGTTATGTTTTACATTTATTTCAAATATAATCCACTGCTATTATATGGGTCCTTTTATGTTGTGGTAATGTGCGGAGGAAGGGAAAAAGTCTGTAATCTTATGTTTAAATCTCACTCTTTTAGTGGGCTTGAATCCCTGAGCTGTGACTTTCAGAAATGTTTCTCAGCATTTTTCCCCCACCTAAGTGAGACATAAAAACTAGAGGGGGCTTGAGTTGGCTAAATGCCCTTCCTCCAGGGTGGATGAGGCTCTGGTAAAGTCTTTTCCTTTGAAGAGTAGGCTTTCATTGTGGAGAACATTCTGGGCATATTTCAGAATGGTTATTTTTGCCCTCCCCTTGCTAGAAGTACAAGGTGATTTTTATTGGCTCTTTACCTTAACAACTTGGTGAGATTTCTGGAGGTAAAACTCATGAAAGTATGGGATCCTAGGATTCTGACCTGGCACAGAAGCTGCTGGATTTGTATACTGTAAAAACACTTTATGAATTACAGGAGGCTGCGTGTGGACCAGCTTGAGAGAGTGCAACTCCTCAATCTAAGTTTTGCTCCTTAAGATTTGAGCTAAGGGAACTGCAGTGTGAATAGATTTTACCACCCTAGCTCAAAGAATATATCAGAATGCTGGAAACATTGAGGATGTTTGTCAATACATGTATCTGCATACATTGTGCTTCCAACCACCAAGCACCAAGATTTAGGTAGATCTGCATAATCTAGAGGTAGACAATTTTATACCCTAGAATGGCTCCACTGGGATTTTACAGTGGGAAAGCAGTTAGACTGAGAAAACTTCTTTCCAGTAGTCTCAATGCATTTCTCTGTGAGAAGAAATGAAATATTGGTGGTCACACAGGCACCCAGTCTTTTGGCCCGAGGCAATTGATGGATGTATTCAGGAATTTCAGTGAAATGACAGGAAGGTGGCACTAGTTGCATGGGGAAAAGAAGAGAAGAGTCCATGTGAATGGGGTGTTTGGGAGATTTTCAAGGAGAAAGTTCATAAAGAGTCCTAAAGATTGAGAAACTCTGGAGCAGTTACAAACTGGGAAAATTGGAGATGAGAGGCAAGGGGATTTTTGTAACATATTATCATGCTGTTGATCTGGAGGTCTTTGAACACATCAGTACAAGCAGCCTTGTCCACATGAGCATCTGGCCTATATTTGACTTACAAAAAAAAGTAGAAGGATCAAAAAATTTTGCTTACATGTGGTATAGTAGAATAAATAAGCAAAAATAAAAATATATCTTATGAAATATTTTAAACCAAAAAGTATGGAAAGGTACATTTTAAGAACACCTGGAGCTTTTATCAAGATATTAAAATACCAGATTTTCACAGTGATTTTAAATGTTAAAAATGAATTGCAAAATGTTTATAATAATACAGTTGTCCCTAGAGTATCCATAATCACTCATCAGATGATCAGTCACTTGAAGAAATATCATGATCCATCTTTGTCATGGAAAATGAAGTTGTATTATAGCCAGCTCTTTGTCAATGGTCAGTGGTCAAAGGTACTGATTTCTAAGTGTGGTAACAATGAAAAAAATTGAATAATTGTGTAAACATTAAGGTTCATTTAATTTTTATAGATTTAAATATTCAGATAAACTTTAGACATCACTTCATTAAATTATTCTATCTTGAACTTTTAAAAAAATATTTCTATGTAAAGTACAAGACCAGTTTTGTAAGAAGATCACAATGTTTGTCAATAGACTCCAGGATATGAAAGGGAAAATATTTACTCTTTGATTTATTAGGGACCTAAATGCCAATCTCTTTCTTCAGAATCTAGTGTTGTCATGAGGTGTGCCAGCTGATTGGACCTTAATATTTTTTATTACATGTTTGAAAGACTTCAGCTTTCAAATTTGTAAGCAATTTTTACTGTTAGACTAGAGAATTAAATTGTTAAATTCCTCTAGGGACATACTCTGTTTCTTAGGGGAGGGAAGAATTTTTAGTTTTATAGTGATAGAATTAGTTTTGATGACATGAAACAAATGTCTGCTCATTGATCTTAATAGGGTAAGGGAATTGTCACTGGGGTCAAAAGCAACTTGGGCCTCTAGAGGCATGGTATACTCCAAGTGGTGAAAGGGCTGGGGATGTGAGTATTATTACCCTTGACATTAGAAGAAGCTGATAGTGCCCTGGACAGTTCTAGGGATTCTGAAGTTGAGTATGCTAAACTCTGAATAGCTGCTTCTAATAATATTTGGAGAAGCTATCCCTCCCTTAGTTTAGAGAATTGACAGAAACCGTCCACAAAGGACAGCTGTATCCAGCAGAAAAGAGGGTCAGTAGCTAAGACAGTGACCTAGTAGCAGATGATGCCATACAACCTTAGGTAAAGAGTGACCTGCTCATGAGTCATGGTACCTGGTGAGCAGTAGTATAAAGAACTTGCTTACCATTATGCATAAGATATTTACTAGTGACCAGCTTCACAATCCTTACCACCACTGGCTGTCATCCACAGCTCACAGCAGCCTCAGGCTGTTGCAACATCACGTTGACCTCTGCCACTGTAGGCTCGCTCCACATTCCAATTATGACTACCATACCCATCCCTTCCTCCAGCCTGAGTGAGCCAGACCCCCCAATCAGGCTCTGCTTTAACTCCCTCCTGTCTGGATGGCGAACAGTTGCCTGAAGGTGACCTACATGCAGAGGTAGGGCCAAAACCAAAGCTGAACCCCAGGAGCTGTGTGAAAAGAAGAGAAAGGGATATCTCTCCCAGGAGCCTCAGGAGCAAAAGATGAAATCCCCACAATCAACTTGATGTACCCTGCATTTGTGGAA
>NW_020171829.1:0-7370 GCF_003031525.2 Neophocaena asiaeorientalis asiaeorientalis
TAGCAGCGTGACAATCCAGATCGACTTGCTGTCGCCTCATCTCCGGCCCGCTGCATCCCGCCCCACCCTGCCCTGCCCTGACCTGACCTGCCCTCCAATCTGTCAGGCCCATGGCAAGTATTGGTGGGCCTCATCTAAGGGCCATTTTACCTAGATCTTACACCTTGGCTCTTGAAAATGCGGGAGGACGTCAGGGCAACACAGGACTCACACCACTCTCCGCACACTCTCCGCATCCCTCCCACCCATGGCATTGAGGAGAGCCGGCATTGACCAGCTACAAACTCAGGCCCCTCCCTGGCTGCCCAGGACTTCCATTGCCCTCTCCTCTTCTGGAAACGGATGCCTTCAGATCAGCCCCCATAGCGTATTCCTAAGATGAAGGGAACGTCCTCCCAATCCCCCGTCTCCAAGCCTACATATATCCAGCAACAACGCGTCACAAGGTTTAACACTCCTCTCTCGTGGGAGAAGCCAAGTTCAACCCACTGGTGGAGAACTTACCTGGATTCGAGGTTCGGGAATTCCTGTCTGGTGAGCCAATTCTTCCCTGGCAGCAATAGATGGAAATCGATCCCTCTCAAAGGCTTGCACAAGAACCCTTGTTTGAGAAGGAGAGATGAAAGTCCTCCTTCGCCTGGCCTGTCTTCCCATACTTACTAAAGAAAAACACACAGAGAAGAGAGGACATTCAGGCCAATTTCAACACATTCATAGCAGATCCAGTGTGTGGTATGTAGGAAGCAGTATGTCATAGATCAAGATTGATACATCGATACACCTTATTCAGTGCTACGTGAAAACGCCCCATGTGATGGAAGAAGGCATTTCTGCACATCGGGCATTTTCCGGACCCAAAGATTCCAAGCCTTCCTGGGCATACATCTCCCCACCCTCTAAGAGGGGCATGATGCTCCTGGGTGGAACAGGAATGGGGCAAGCACCCAAGATATCATTGTTTCCTGTCTGAAGCGTTCTTGGCCTCCCATGGTCATCCACGTTCATAGACGATTCTGTCTCAAGGAGATGCTCTGGGGAAATGCTTATGGAATGCCGGGTACTTACCTCGAGTCGAAGCCTCAGGTGGTGGGGGCCGCAGCGGCTGTGACTGCCCTCCTTTGAAGGCATTCTCCGACAGCAATCGGCTCTGCTTTAGGCGTCTTCTTCGTTGGTTTTGAAACCAAACCTGGGTACAAAGAAAGAAAGCCTTGTCTTTCAATGCTTATGCACGTACTTCCAAGATCTATTGCAGGGATGCACCATAGAACAAACGCACAAACACACCAGCCAGCCGGCCGGCTGGCCAGCCGGCCAGCAACAAGCCGACTGATGGAGACCCAGTATGGCCCGTCTGCTCCCAGTGGAAATATTTACGATTCAAAGGGACTGAAGTCTCACTAGCATGTAGAATGTAGACTCCGGCTTTTACCTCTGAAGAAGTGCACCAGATTCCAGAATACACAATCTGTGTCTGTGAAAATAATCTTTCCTCTTCGAGTCACCTTACTGGTGTCCAGAGTAATGCTTTGTGACACAGGAGGAGACAATGCTTGCTTTCCCACAGTCAGAATGGGATGGATAGCTAACTCTCTCTGTCTCTCTCTCCCGCCCCAGCCGTTCTCATCAAAACTACCATTTTCTCTGTGGGTCTTTTGGTCTCTGTCTACGATTCTCCGCATCTACCTGTTGACGTCTGTCTCTGTTGCGACCCGCCTGGCTGCCCAAGTGACTGCCTGCTTGCCTTCCCCTCTCTCTGTCTCTGTCCCAGGCTCTCAGGCTCAATCTCCTTTCCCTCATTTGGTCTCTTTGCCTCCCCTTTGGCATAGTCCATGCCCGATTCATGTTTCCCTGCCTCTCTTACGTCCCCACAGGCAGTACTGTCTCATAACATGCAATCGTATCCATTAGCAAGTGCCCCCATGAAAACCACTCTTCTCATGCTGCCTGGGAACTACTCACTGACAGTTACTTCTCAGGGACTACATGCCTCCATCACTTTTAGGTCAGGAGGCTCTTATGTACCCGCTCTCCATCTTCAGAATATGTGTCCTTGTCTTCAACAGTGAAGCATTGTGCATGTTACCTCATTCCCCGAGGCCGAACTGCAGTGTGGACCTGTGCTTGTGTTCGTGTGTGTGTGCATGTTTTTAGATATTTCTGATGGTGGTGTGTGGAAAATTGGACACCCTGAGAAAAAGTGTTCGTAGGGAAGTCAATCAGTCTTTGGTGACGCTTTGTATGGTCACAGGCACGCTGTTCCTAACTTTGGTGACTCCTCTCCAAGCTGCCCAGAGAGGGAAGTCTGCAGCACAGCCAGTTCCTCGGAGGCCAGCCATCAAGGAAACACCTCCTTGACACCACCAGGCTTTCCTGCTTCCTTGGCCCTTCGCCCTTTATACTTGACCACACATTTGAATGGACCTCTCGCCACACAGCTCAGTCTGGCCATGTTTTCTAAAGGGAGCCACCTTCCTTGCCAAGATTTGAGTCACTTCTGTCTGGAGCAGCCCGAAGAGGAAAGCCCTAGAGCAAGGACTCCAATTGCAGTAGGGCGACTTGCGTCTGGACATGGACCCCGAGAGGGAAAATGGATCGAGAGGCTCGGTTGTACCTGAATTCTGCTTTCTGGAATGTCCAGTTCTCGTGCCAGCCATTCTCTGGTCGTTATCCCGGGATAGGGGTTCTGTTGAAAGAGTGCTTGCAGGGTGTCCTTCTGACTCAGACTCAGAACAAGCCTCCTCCTTCGCGATGGTCTTGAGAGACGGCCTGTGGGAGAGAAAAGGGGGAATGTGTCAGGGGAGAATCCATGGAGGTGCAAACAAATGGTGCCGGCACAGCGCTGGTCCTTGTGCCATGAGAAAAATCTCTAAGCCAGGGGTAGACTCTGCATTTGGAACAACCGTGGATACACCCCAAAGGCCATGCTGATTGGAACACTGGGGGCTAAAGCGATGCTGAGGTCAAGGCTATGGGGATCACCTCGCCATTCGCCAAGGATCCAGAGGATGCAATGCAAACAGAAGGGGAATCCCCTAGGAAAACCGGCTAACGTGACCAAAACGGGTGGAAGCATTTTCTACCTGTGGAGGCCTGGGACAGTCTTGATGGCTTCTACCAGATTTACCTCTAACTCTATGCTAACGATAGGAACCTGGCTTCTGAACTATCATTCGCACAACTTATCTGCACTTTCACTATTGGAAAGGAAAGTAGACGAAAGCCAAATGAAGCCAGACAAACACACAATCCAACCCCCAACACAGAACACACCAGAGGATTGTTTAGAAAACCTATTTCTTTGAGTTATGACCAACGTGCTGCCCTGTCTGATGGCGCCAACCCACCCGCACACCCACAACAGCCCGCTACTCCTCAGAAGATGAGCTTCCCTTTTAGTCACCGAGGTCATGGTGACTTGCCCCTTGTGCGTACTATTCTTTCAGTTGGGCAGTTTGAAGGGCTGCCCCCCACCCCTTTCCTATTTGAGGTTGCGTATTTCTTGTAGCAAGGGAATGGATGGGTGTTTGTTTCCTGCATTCTAAGGGGGGAGCCGTGTTTGATGGCCAGGGAGGGTGTGGTTTCAGGCACGTCCGGCACACCCTTGAGATCTTGAGTTTCCTGAAATCTCTCCAACTCTAGGTCAATGCCAACCCTTCTGCAAGGATTACCTGCCCTAGCAGCTGGCAGCTGGTGACGTAGGGTCGTCTCCAGATCTCCCTCTGGAAGGATGCAAGAAAAGGCAATGGTTTCGGATCCCCAACGGGGACTCCCTTTAAAAGCGCCCTTCCTTCATGCCAGCTCCAAAGAAAATATTTGTAAAGCACTGAAGAAACGAACTTGTCACACTGCAGATTTTGGCTTTCCAGAGACTCCTGCAGTGCCTACCTTGCAGTCTAATGAAAGACAGTTCGAGTGCTCCTGGAATCTCTGTTTCCCAGGCTCTAAGCTTTCAGTTGTTCTCAAAGAAAATCTCTCTTTGTCTCCTAATCTTAATGCATAGTGGATGTGGACTATTTCCTTGGACACCGTGGACGTTAACCAGTTCAAATGGAACACGCAACATAACAGAGCAAATCCGTAACAACAGCAAGAATAGAACATGCGAAACAAATTCAAAATCCCAAACACTGTCAACTGGAAAAGAGTGTCAGTTTAGTTGGGAACGTTATCAAATACTCGTGTTCCGTTCACTGCAACCACAGGCTGGGATTTTTAGTAGAGAAGCCATTGTCAGGCAACAGGGCTACCAACTACCATGTGGATTTCAAGAAGGAAAACAAGTGAAGCAGCAAACCAGAAATATGTACGTGAAATGCACAAACCAAGGTGCAACCTTTTGCCCAAGTGATTCCAGAAACATGTCCGAGCATATCAGTCCATGCCATTTGGTGTTCATTGGGAAACTTCAATCTTCGTGGTGATCCACCTTGGGGTGGGGAGGTGCATGAGTGTATTTGGATGACCCAAGTGCAGAGCCCAGATACTGAGGGCAACGTACCTCTGGAGGTGCTGTATGTGCCGGATGAGCTGGACGAATCCATGGTGGAAGACCCAAAGGAATGGCACGGAAACTGCTGACCAACTGTTCAGTTCTCAGAAGCTCAGGGTTTATAATGGATGAGGATGCCACGCCCCTATTTATGTAAATAGCCACAGATGGTGCGGAACCCTTCCTTGCCAATTGAGAACCTGGAAGGAATCCCGTGAGGCAAGTGGGCGTTGGAATGGAAGGCCTGTTCGGAGGCTCCCTGGTCCCTTTGAAGCTGCCGCCCTCGTCATCCTTTTCCAGAATGCTTGGGGTCCAGTGCTCTCTCCTTTTCACACCTTTCCACATTCCAAACATACTTTCTGTCTCCGTGGAATTCCCCACCTCTGAGTCCTTCACGCTTAAGTGTGTCACTGTACTTTCCCAAATGGAGAGAGAACCTAGAGCCTAGTTTGCATCGAGTACGTTTCCCACTTCCCTCATCACCATCAGGACATCATTGCCTCACACTCCTAAAGCATTTCCTTGGCGGGGGTTTGAGTTCCTGATAATTCACCTACTAAGCTTGAGTGCTTATCTAGCGTCTACCCATGGTCCTCAGCAGTTTGGGACTTTTTCAGAGGTACCCTGAAACCCACACCCTTGCTCACATGCCATGGAGAGACCAGAGAAAGGGGCATGCCACACGTGTATGTTTCACAAGAAAAGGAACTTATTTTCAGTGCTTATCCTTGGCGTACAAAACACAGTGTCGGTTTCACATTCAGTGGTCAAGTGACATCTGTACCGAGAAGAAGAAGAAGAAGAAGAAGGAGAAGGAGAAGAGGAAGGGGAAGGCGAACGGGAAGGAGAGGGATATGTAGCACGTTACATGATGGATGATGACACAGCTGAGTTTGAAACGAAAGCTTTGGATTCCAAGTGCAGCCATGTCAACATTTTCGGTGCATTTGGGCTGCAGAGAATAGAAAAATTAAAAACAAAGCAACAAGAAAACCCCACCCAGAAATAGACAACCATGCCAAATGTGTTCTTTTGCCACCATGGTTCTTTTGCCACCACGGGGATTAACATGAGGATAGTGAGCTTATTCAGAAACAGTTGGCAATCAGAGTAATTACACCAGCCATTCGTTAAAATGTGGCTGGTGTGTGTGTGTGTGTGTGTGTTTAGGGGTGTTTGTGTGATCTGTGTGTTTGATTTTCTGCACCCACTAAGGACGGTTGTCAGGTGGTACCCGTGGACGGATGTCACCGGGACCAGTAGGTGTCTGCAAGTCCCAGGAGGCCCAGGAGGATGTCCCGAGGAGGTGTATGTTCTGGTCCCTTGTCCTGAAGTGCCAGAGATCAGAGGGAGGCATGACCATCTTGTTGGATCAGGGTGGGTTTTCCCGAGTAGTTGGAAGTTTTGGCTGAGAAAATTAATCACTGAAACATGGGATTTGCTGGCTTCTCCCAGAAAGCACTGCCTGCCAGACCTGGATCACCTCTCTCCAGGACAATCCAGGTGGGATAAGCTTGCTTGGGAGAGCAGAAGCTGTGATGTGCACGGCAGCCAGGGAACACTGAGAGGCCACAGGTGTGTTTATGCACAGTCCACCGCTGGCTTCCCTGTGGAGGTATCGCTGCCTGTCCCTGGGCTCCGAGGTTTCTCTGGAGCGGCCAGCATTGGACAACGAAGATAGTAAAGCCACAGCTCCTAGCTCTAGCTAGAGTCTGTGCAAGTCCTTCCACCCAGAAGCATCTCAGTGTTTCCCAGCACACTGTGACCCAGTGTCCCTCCCACCCTCTTGAAAGCATCAACTCTTCCATAAGCTGTCTCTTTCCACATCTCTAATCCTACTTGTCCTGAGGCAACCATGGCCAGATTCTTTCCCCAGAAGGCCTATGCCACCTGTGTGGCTCTTGAAACTGATGTTCCTTTTGTGCCCAATGGAAAGAAGGACAGAGACAGAGAGACAGAGAGACAGAGAGAAAGTGAAAGAGAAAGAGAGAGAGAAACTGAGGGAGAGAGAGAGGGAGAGAGAGCGAGAGAGCACTGTACATTGCTCTAGAGCTCTGGGGAAATTGGAGCCTAAGACACGGGTGTGCCTGGGAAGGAGTTGAGGACTAGATGTTTCTGCAGAGATATGCACACAATAGAGCTAGAGACCCGGATGCAGTTTTATCTAGAGACTCAGATACACTGTTGTTTACACATTGGATTATTTTTGTTTTTAACATCTTTATTGGGGTATAATTGCTTTACAATGGTGTGTTAGTTTCTGCTTTATAACAAAGTGAATCAGCTATACATATACATATGCTCCCATGTGTCTTCCCTCTTGCGTCTCCCTCCCTCCCACTCTCCCCATCCCACCCCTCCAGGCTGTCCCAAAGCCCCGAGCTAAAATCCCTGTGCCTTGCGGCTGCTTCCCCCTAGCTATCTACCTTACTACGTTTGTTAGTGTGTATATGTCCATGACTCTCTCTCGCCCTGTCAAAACTCACCCTTCCCCCTCCCCATATCCTCAAGTCCGTTCTCCAGTAGGTCTGGGCCTCTATTCCTGTCTTATTCCTAGGTTCTTCATGACATTTTTTTCCCTTAAATTCCATATATATGTGTTAGCATACGGTATTTGTCTTTTTCTTTCTGACTTACTTCACTCTGTATGACAGACTCTAGGTCTATCCATCTCATTACAAATAACTCAATTTCATTTCTTTTTAAGGCTGAGTAATATTCCATTGTGTATATGTGCCACATCTTCTTTATCCATTCGTCCGATGATGGGCGCTTAGGTTCTTTCCATCTCCGGGCTATTGTAAATAGAGCTGCAATGAACATTTTGGTACATGACTCTTTTTGAATTTTGGTTTTCTCAGGGTATATGCCCAGTAGTGGG
>NW_020171829.1:9655-27710 GCF_003031525.2 Neophocaena asiaeorientalis asiaeorientalis
GCGTCCCGCCCCACCCTGCCCTGCCCTGACCTGACCTGCCCTCCAATCTGTCAGGCCCATGGCAAGTATTGGTGGGCCTCATCTAAGGGCCATTTTACCTAGATCTCACACCTTGGCTCTTGAAAATGCAGGAGGACATCAGGGCAACACAGGACTCACACCACTCTCCGCATCCCTCCCACCCATGGCATTGAGGAGAGCCGGCATTGACCAGCTACAAACTCAGGCCCCTCCCTGGCTGCCCAGGACTTCCATTGCCCTCTCCTCTTCTGGAAACGGATGCCTTCAGATCAGCCCCCATAGCGTATTCCTAAGATGAAGGGAACGTCCTCCCAATCCCCCGTCTCCAAGCCTACATATATCCAGCAACAACGCGTCGCAAGGTTTAACACTCCTCTCTCGTGGGAGAAGCCAAGTTCAACCCACTGGTGGAGAACTTACCTGGATTCGAGGTTCGGGAATTCCTGTCTGGTGAGCCAATTCTTCCCTGGCAGCAATAGATGGAAATCGATCCCTCTCAAAGGCTTGCACAAGAACCCTTGTTTGAGAAGGAGAGATGAAAGTCCTCCTTCGCCTGGCCTGTCTTCCCATACTTACTAAAGAAAAACACACAGAGAAGAGAGGACATTCAGGCCAATTTCAACACATTCATAGCAGATCCAGTGTGTGGTATGTAGGAAGCAGTATGTCATAGATCAAGATTGATACATCGATACACCTTATTCAGTGCTATGTGAAAACGCCCCATGTGATGGAAGAAGGCATTTCTGCACATCGGGCATTTTCCGGACCCAAAGATTCCAAGCCTTCCTGGGCATACATCTCCCCACCCTCTAAGAGGGGCATGATGCTCCTGGGTGGAACAGGAATGGGGCAAGCACCCAAGATATCATTGTTTCCTGTCTGAAGCGTTCTTGGCCTCCCATGGTCATCCACGTTCATAGACGATTCTGTCTCAAGGAGATGCTCTGGGGAAATGCTTATGGAATGCCGGGTACTTACCTCGAGTCGAAGCCTCAGGTGGTGGGGGCCGCAGCGGCTGTGACTGCCCTCCTTTGAAGGCATTCTCCGACAGCAATCGGCTCTGCTTTAGGCGTCTTCTTCGTTGGTTTTGAAACCAAACCTGGGTACAAAGAAAGAAAGCCTTGTCTTTCAATGCTTATGCACGTACTTCCAAGATCTATTGCAGGGATGCACCATAGAACAAACGCACAAACACACCAGCCAGCCGGCCGGCTGGCCAGCCGGCCAGCAACAAGCCGACTGATGGAGACCCAGTATGGCCCGTCTGCTCCCAGTGGAAATATTTACGATTCAAAGGGACTGAAGTCTCACTAGCATGTAGAATGTAGACTCCGGCTTTTACCTCTGAAGAAGTGCACCAGATTCCAGAATACACAATCTGTGTCTGTGAAAATAATCTTTCCTCTTCGAGTCACCTTACTGGTGTCCAGAGTAATGATTTGTGACACAGGAGGAGACAATGCTTGCTTTCCCACAGTCAGAATGGGATGGATAGCTAACTCTCTCTGTCTCTCTCTCCCGCCCCAGCCGTTCTCATCAAAACTACCATTTTCTCTGTGGGTCTTTTGGTCTCTGTCTACGATTCTCCGCATCTACCTGTTGACGTCTGTCTCTGTTGCGACCCGCCCGGCTGCCCAAGTGACTGCCTGCTTGCCTTCCCCTCTCTCTGTCTCTGTCCCAGGCTCTCAGGCTCAATCTCCTTTCCCTCATTTGGTCTCTTTGCCTCCCCTTTGGCATAGTCCATGCCCGATTCATGTTTCCCTGCCTCTCTTACGTCCCCACAGGCAGTACTGTCTCATAACATGCAATCGTATCCATTAGCAAGTGCCCCCATGAAAACCACTCTTCTCATGCTGCCTGGGAACTACTCACTGACAGTTACTTCTCAGGGACTACATGCCTCCATCACTTTTAGGTCAGGAGGCTCTTATGTACCCGCTCTCCATCTTCAGAATATGTGTCCTTGTCTTCAACAGTGAAGCATTGTGCATGTTACCTCATTCCCCGAGGCCGAACTGCAGTGTGGACCTGTGCTTGTGTTCGTGTGTGTGTGTGCATGTTTTTAGATATTTTTGATGGTGGTGTGTGGAAAATGGGACACCCTGAGAAAAAGTGTTCATAGGGAAGTCAATCAGTCTTTGGTGACGCTTTGTATGGTCACAGGCACGCTGTTCCTAACTTTGGTGACTCCTCTCCAAGCTGCCCAGAGAGGGAAGTCTTCAGCACTGCTAGTTCCTCGGAGGCCAGCCATCAAGGAAATACCTCCTTGACACCACCAGGCCTTCCTGCTTCCTTAGCCCCTCGCCCTTTATACTTGACCACACATTTGAATGGACCTCTCGCCACACAGCTCAGTCTGGCCATGTTTTCTAAAGGGAGCCACCTTCCTTGCCAAGATTTGAGTCACTTCTGTCTGGAGCAGCCCGAAGAGGAAAGCCCTAGAGCAAGGACTCCAATTGCAGTAGGGCGACTTGCGTCTGGACATGGACCCCGAGAGGGAAAATGGATCGAGAGGCTCGGTTGTACCTGAATTCTGCTTTCTGGAATGTCCAGTTCTCGTGCCAGCCATTCTCTGGTCGTTATCCCGGGATAGGGGTTCTGTTGAAAGAGTGCTTGCAGGGTGTCCTTCTGACTCAGACTCAGAACAAGCCTCCTCCTTCGCGATGGTCTTGAGAGACGGCCTGTGGGAGAGAAAAGGGGGAATGTGTCAGGGGAGAATCCATGGACGTGCAAACAAATGGTGCCGGCACAGCGCTGGTCCTTGTGCCATGAGAAAAATCTCTAAGCCAGGGGAAGGCTCTGCATTTGGAACAACCGTGGATACACCCCAAGAGCCAAGCTGAGTGGGACCCTGGGGGCTCAAGCTAAGCTGAGGATCAAGGCTATGGGGTTCACCTCGCCATTTGCCAAGGATGCAGAGGATGCAATGCAAACAGAAGGGGAAAGCCCTAGGGAAACAGGCTAACATGAACAAAAAGGGTGGAAGCATTTCCACCTGTGGAGGCCTGGGACAGTCTTGATGGCTTCTACCAGATTTACCTCTAACTCTATGCTAACGATAGGAACCTGGCTTCTGAACTATCATTCGCACAACTTATCTGCACTTTCACTATTGGAAAGGAAAGTAGACGAAAGCCAAATGAAGCCAGACAAACACACAATCCAACCCCCAACACAGAACACACCAGAGGATTGTTTAGAAAACCTATTTCTTTGAGTTATGACCAACGTGCTGCCCTGTCTGATGGCGCCAACCCACCCGCACACCCACAACAGCCCGCTACTCCTCAGAAGATGAGCTTCCCTTTTAGTCACCGAGGTCATGGTGACTTGCCCCTTGTGCGTACTATTCTTTCAGTTGGGCAGTTTGAAGGGCTGCCCCCCACCCCTTTCCTATTTGAGGTTGCGTATTTCTTGTAGCAAGGGAATGGATGGGTGTTTGTTTCCTGCATTCTAAGGGGGGAGCCGTGTTTGATGGCCAGGGAGGGTGTGGTTTCAGGCACGTCCGGCACACCCTTGAGATCTTGAGTTTCCTGAAATCTCTCCAACTCTAGGTCAATGCCAACCCTTCTGCAAGGGTTACCTGTCCTAGCAGCTGGCAGCTGGTGACGTAGGGTCATCTCCAGATCTTCCTCTGGAAGGATGCAAGAAAAGGCAAGGGTTTCGGATCCCCAATGGGGACTCCCTTTAAAAGCGCCCTTCCTTCATGCCAGCTCCAAGGAAAATATTTGGAAAGCACTCAAGGAACGGACTTGTCACACTGCAGATTTTGGCTTTCCAGAGACTCCTGCAGTTTCTACCTTGCAGTCTAATGAGAGACAGTTCGAGTGCTCCTGGAATCTCTGTTTCCCAGGCTCTAAGCTTTCAGTTGTTCTCAAAGAAAATCTCTCTTTGTCTCCTAATCTTAATGCATAGTGGATGTGGACTATTTCCTTGGACACCGTGGACATTAACCAGTTCAAATGGAACACGCAACATAACAGAGCAAATCCGTAACAACAGCAAGAATAGAACATGCGAAACAAATTCAAAATCCCAAACACTGTCAACTGGAAAAGAGTGTCAGTTTAGTTGGGAACGTTATCAAATACTCGTGTTCCGTTCACTGCAACCACAGGCTGGGATTTTTAGTAGAGAAGCCATTGTCAGGCAACAGGGCTACCAACTACCATGTGGATTTCAAGAAGGAAAACAAGTGAAGCAGCAAACCAGAAATATGTACGTTAAATGCCCAAACCAAAGTGCAACCTTTTGCCCAAGTGATTCCAAAAACATGTCTCAGCATATCAGTCCATGACATTTGGTGTTCATTGGGAAACTTCAATCTTCGTGGTGATCCACCTTGGGGTGGGGAGGTCCATGAGTGTACTTGGATGACCCAAGCGCAGAGCCCAGATACTGAGGGCAACGTACCTCTGGAGGTGCTGTATGTGCCAGATGAGCTGGACGAATACATGGTGGGAGACCGACAGGAATGGCACGGAAACTGCTGACCAACTGTTCAGTTCTCAGAAGCTCAGGGTTTATAATGGATGAGGATGCCACGCCCCTATTTGTGTAAATAGCCACAGATGGTGCGGAACCCTTCCTTGCCAATTGAGAACCTGGAAGGAATCCCGTGAGGCAAGTGGGCGTTGGAATGGAAGGCCTGTTCAGAGGCTCCCTGGTCCCTTTGAAGCTGCCGCCCTCGTCATCCTTTTCCAGAATGCTTGGGGTCCAGTGCTCTCTCCTTTTCACACCTTTCCACATTCCAAACATACTTTCTGTCTCCGTGGAATTCCCCACCTCTGAGTCCTTCACGCTTAAGTGTGTCACTGTACTTTCCCAAGTGGAGAGAGAACCTAGAGCCTAGTTTGCATTGAGTACGTTTCCCACTTCCCTCATCACCATCAGGTCATCATTGCCTCACACTCCTAAAGCATTTCCTTGGCGGGGGTTTGAGTTCCTGATAATTCACCTACTAAGCTTGAGTGCTTATCTAGCGTCTACCCATGGTCCTCAGCAGTTTGGGACTTTTTCAGAGGTAACCTGAAACTCACCTCTTTGCTCTCATTCCATGGAGAGACCAGAGAAAGGGGTATGCCACACGTGTATGTTTCACAAGAAGATGAACTTATAGTCAGTGCTTATCCTTGGCGTACAAATGACAAAGTCGGTGTCACATTCAGTGGTCAACTGACATCTGTATCTAGAAGAAGAAGAAGAAAAAGAAGGAGAAGGAGAAGAGGAAGGGGAAGGGGAAGGGGACGGAGAAAGTTATGTAGCACGTTACATGATGGATGATGACACAGTTGAGTTTGAAAGGAAAGCTTTGGATTTCAAGTATAGCCATCTCAACATTTTCGGTGCATTTGGGCTGCAGAGAATAGAAAAATTCAATACAAACCAACAAAGATACCCCACACAGAAATAGAGAACCATGCCAAATGTGTTCTTTTGCCACCATGGTTCTTTTGCCACCATGTGGATTAACATGAGAATAGTGAGCTTATTCAGAAGCAGTTGGCAATCAGAGTAATTACACCAGCAATTCGTTAAAATGTGTCTGGGGTGTGTGTGTGTGTGTGTGTGTGTGTGTGTGTGTAGGGGTGTTTGTGTGATCTGTGTGTTTGATTTTCTGCACCCACTAAGGACGGTTGTCAGACGGTACCCTTGGATGGATGTCACCGGGACCAGTAGGTGTTTGCAAGTCCCAGGAGGCCCAGGAGGATGTCCTGAGGAGTTGTATGTCCTGGTCCCTTGTCCTGAAGTGCCAGAGATCAGAGGGAGGCATGACCATCTTGTTGGATCAGGGTGGGTTTTCCCGAGTAGTTGGAAGTTTTGGCTGAGAAAATTAATCACTGAAACATGGGATTTGCTGGCTTTCCCAGAAGGCACTGCCTGCCAGACCTGGATCACCTCCCTCCTGGAAAATCCAGGTGGGATAAGCTTGCTTGGGGGAGCAGAAGCTGTGATATGCACGGCAGCCAGGGAATCCTGAGAGGCTGCAGGTATGTTTATGCACAGTCCACCGCTGGCCTCCCTGTGGAGGTACCACTGCCTGTCCCTGGGCTCTGAGGTTTCTCTGGAGCAGCCAGCATTGGACAACGAAGATAGTGAAGCCACAGCTCCTATCTCTAGCTAGAGTCTATGTAAGTCCTTCCACCCAGAAGCATCTCGGTGTTTTCCAGCACACTGTGACCCAGTGTCCCTCCCACCCTCTTGAAAGCACCAACTCTTCCATAAGCTGTCTCTTTCCACATCTCCAAACCTACTTGTCCTGAGGTTACCATGGCCAGATTCTTTCCCCAGAAGGCCTATGTCTCCAGTGTGGCTCTTGAAACTGATATTCCATTTCTTCCCAATGAAAAGAAGAAGTAGAAGGAGAGAGAGAGAGAGAGAGAGAGAGAGAGAGAGAGAAAGTGAGACAGAAAGAGAGAGAGAAAGTGAGTGAGAGAGAGAGAGTGAGAGAGCACTGTACATTGCTCTAGAGCTCTGGAGTAATGGGAACCTAAGACAGAGGTTACTGGGAGGGAGTTGAGGACTAGATGTATCTGTAGAGATATGCACACAATAGAGCTAGAGACCCAGATGCAGTTGCATCTAGAGACTGAGATACATTGTTGTTTACACATTAGATTATTTTAATATTTCGTGCCGCTCACACTCCCATGCTGGACGTGGGGCACACGGATTGAACCAGTGGAGAATCACTCAACACAGAGCGTATGAGGCAGATGTGTTGGAAAATATTTTTGAAAGACATAGTGGAAGGGATCATCTGTCATGACGTTACAATGCCACATGTATTTGGTTTTTCAGTTCATTTGTGCTTAACTTTATCTATAACTTGGCTTATCTTTTGAGAGGTGTGTGCATGTAGTTTGTGGCCGTGGACAGATAATGAGAGAGAGAGAGAGAGACAGAGACAGTGACAGAGACAGAGACAGACAGACAGACAGACAGACAGACAGAGAGAGATAGAGAGAGAGAGAGAGAGAGAGAGAGGGAGAGGGAGAGAGAGACAGAAATGTAGGCATTATTTGCCTGCATAATATACCTGGAATATTTGTTACTATGATGCGTGGCAATGAAAGTGTTTGCATAGTTCTGTGCTTTTGCACATAGGCGATGCCCTCGAGGAACCCTTCCACACAATGCACCCAGAAATCTAGTGAAGGTTGTCACTGAGAGATTGTTTTCGTGATTCCGCTAGGGTGTGTTTGTGGCTACAATTTCCGGGAGTAGACAGGGGCATCTGGATCAACTTTCATGCTGTCGCAGGCCAAAGGAAGGATTTCACCTCTCCGAGGTAATGCAAGAGAAATCAAAGCGACGAAAACACAATCAGGAACTTGAAATGAGTGTCAAGATTTATTGATTGGATCAATGGAATGTCACATAAGCAGTGAAATCCAGTTCAGCATTGGGACCTCTTTGTTTTCATTGGAAGTTTTGAATTACTTGAGGTTTCAGAGGGCGTGTCTCTCTTGGTGCGCATGCTTCATGATAGTCTGTGTGGAGCATGGCATTGCTCGTGGGCACAACGCAGTTGCTGTGGACTGTCAATTTGCCTTGTTCTCCCTGCCAGACACTATCATGAGGATTGCTTTTTCATCCTTCTTTCTCTTCCCCATGGCACTGCCTCCCAGGAAAGGAGGCTTTAAATGGTCTTGGGGGAAGGCTTTCCTTTTCCCCCTATTCCCCTGGCACTGGGGAGCCTGGCAGCATGTCGAGCAGGGCCTGGAATTCTTCCTGCCTGTGGGGAGCTTCCAGGGTTGCCGCAAGTTCCTCCTCCTCTGCATGTATTTCACAAAAGCGCCTGCCTTGTCCAGAATATCCACGTCTGACAACAGTTCGTCCAGGAAGCTTGAGGAGCCTGGAAGGGTTGAGTGCTGGGGATGTTGCTCCAGCAGGGGAGATGTGTCTTCACCTGAGTTGGCTGCTGCTGCCAGAAGTGTGTCTCTGGAGGTGGAGGCGGGCAGATATCCCCCTGGGTATGCTTCCCACTCGCAATGAGAGCACGTGTCCCTTCGCCCCACAGAACTGTGGCCGGAAGAGTCTATGGGTTCTGGTATCCCTGAAGTGCTGCCAGGCTGGATTGGAGAATGATGAACATCAATGGCTTGCCCACCCAACACCCATAGTAATCCTCTGGCACAAGAAAGGAAGGGGAGAAAACAGGAGTAGCCACAGCAAAGGCTTGTATGCTATCAGGTGCATGAGAGGGAGGATAATGGTGAGAGCTGCTATGGACAGTGGGCAGGGGGCTTTGGTCTGACAGGGCAGCCACAGCTTATGTGGCATCAGGGCCTTTGGCTAAGGCATTCACAGGCCCACTAGCACTCTGCTTTTGTTGCCGAGCTCTTCGGTTCTTGATCCGTATCTAGGGAGACATATGGGGTGACAGGAACATTAGCAGCGTGACAATACATATCGACTTGCTGCCGCCTCATTCCAAGCCCACCCCATTCTGCCAGGTCCTGACCTGCCCTCCAATCTGTCAGGCCCATGGCAAGTACTGGTGAGCCTCATCTAAGGGCCATCTTACCTAGAGCTTTCACCTTGGCTCTTGAAAATGTGGGAGGACGTCAGGGCAACACAGGACTCACACCACTCTCTGCACCCCTCCCCACCCCTGGCATTGAGGAGAGCCGGCATTGACCAGCTACAAACTCAGGCCCCTCCCTGGCTGCCCAGGACTTCCATTGCCCTCTCCTCTTCTGGAAACGGATGCCTTAAGATCAGCCCCTGTAGCATATTCATACGACAAAGGGAACGTCCTCCCATTTCCCCGTATCCAAGCCTACATATATCCAGCAACAACCCGTTGCAAGGGTTAACACTCCTTTCTCGTGGGAGAAGCCAAGTTCCACCCACTGGTGGAGAACTTACCTGGATTCGAGGTTCTGGAATTCCTGTCTGGTGAGCCAATCCTTCCATGGCAGCAATAGGTGGAAATTGATCCCTCTCAAAAGCTTGCAAAAGGACCCTTGTTTGAGAAGGAGAGATGAAAGTCCTCTTTCACCTGGCCTCTCTTCCCATGTTTCCTAAAGAAGAACACACAGAGAAGAGAGGACATTCAGCCCAATTTCAGCACATTCACAGGAGGTCCAGTGTGTGGTATGTAGGAAGCAGTATGTCACAGATCAAGATTGATACATCGATACACCTTATTCAGTGCTATGTTAAAATGCCCCATATGATGGAAGAAGGCATTTCTGCACATCCGGGCAGGTTCCAGAACCAAAGATTCCATGCCTTCCTGGCCATGCATCTCCCCACGTTCCAATGTGGGAATGATGCTCCTGTGTGAAACAGGAATGGGGCAAGAACTGAAGATATGATCATTTCCTCTCTGAAGCTTTCTTTGCCTCCCATGGTCATCCACGTTCATAGATGATTCTGTCTCAAGGGGATGCTCTGGGGAAATGCCTTTGGAATGCTGTGTACTTTCCTCGAGTCAAAGCCTTAATTGGTGGTGGCTGCAGCGGCTGCGACTGCCCTCCTTTGAAGGCATTCTCCTAGGGCAATCGGCTCTGCTTTAGACATCTTCTTCGTTGGCTTTGAAAGCAAAACTGGGTAGAAAGGAATGAAGCCTTGTCTTTCAATGCTTTTGCACGTATTTCCAGGATCTATTGCCGGGATGCCCTGTAGAACAAATGCCCAAACGCACCAGCCATGCAGCCAGCCATCTGGCCATCAACAAGCCGACTAATGGAGACCCAGTATGGCCTGTCTGCCCCTAGTGGAAATATTTATGATTGAAAGGCACAGAACTCTCACGAGCACATAGAATGTAAACTCCATCTTTCACCTCTGAAGACGAAGTGTACCAGATTCTGGAATACACAATCTGTGTCCAAGAAAATAATCCTTCCTCTTTGAGTCACCTTACTGGTGTCCAGAGTAATGACTTGTGAAACAGAATGAGAAAATGCTTGCTTTCCCACAGTCAGAAAGGGATGGATTGCTACCTCTCTCTGTCTCTCTCCCCCGCCCCACTTGTTCTCATCCAGTCTACTTGTTTCTTTGTGAGTATTTTGGTCTGTGGCTATGACTCTCCCCATCTACCTGTTGGCGTCTGTCTCTGTTGCCAAACCCTCACCTGCCCACCAGACTGCCTTCCTGCAAAACAGTCTGTCCATTTTTGCAACGAAATTATGAGTTGACGCACTGTATGATTACCAGGTTGGGCACAGGGCAGGGATTTCCTTCAAAACTTGAAAAGAGGTAGCACATTGCAGACATCACAGCTCTGCCATGTACATCGCAGAACTGATCGTCAAGGGTCAAGATTGGCAACCACGTCTTGTGTACCGAGAAAGAGGTTGGACACCGACAAGTTGGTATGTTGAATTATGGGTGGAGCATGTGTATGGAAGAGAAAGGGAAAGGTAGACTGTTGTATATGTTAAGCCATTCTTCTATTTTAATAGTATGCCTATGTTAAGAGTATAAAAACATATATAAACATCTAGTAGGCCATTACCGCTACCCTACACAGGTCAGGAACTATATTGAGGGTATAAGGTGAACAGCAAATGTATAGGAATCCAACCTGAAATTCAGTTCTGATTCTCCCACCTCTTATTGTGTTGTAAAAATGGCAGGTGCTGGACAACTCCCCTGACTTCTAAAGGGCTTTAAGATCAAGTGATCTCTCCGAGTCTTTCTCAACCTGGGAATTTTATCTCTCACCTTTTTTGGCACACCAACCTACATCCTTCCATCAAAGGATGTGACTGCGACTTTTGATGTAGTGTTTTCAAGCACTTCAGTTTCTGCAGACATATTTTTATCACTATATTTATTTTTGGAAAGAGGAAATTAATTTTCTTTCCTCTGAATTCCACAAGTTTATCTTGGAAAAGCATACAGAACGTAATATGGAAAAGTATACAGAACGTGGTAATATTTACTATTTAATAAACATTCCTTGGGGTGTGTTTCCTAGGGCCTCCCTTGTTCCCATATATTGGTGTAATCAAGAATATTACCGAGGTCGACCACCGCACCTACTCTCCACAGAAAGCAGAGAAAGCAATAGCCTTGGGAAGGAAAAGAAGGGGTGGGGGTGGGGTCATAATACAATGATGGGATTCCTTCATGTAATAATTTTCGTACAGGCATTTTAACCTCAAAGAGAGTATGGCCACTTCTGAGAAACAGGCTTTCCCGTGTGAGAAGAGATGAGTTCTATTCCTCCTCCACTAGACTGGTAGAAACATCATGGCTGGGTATTTGAACCCTTTCATGTATTTCATCTTTTATGTGAATGTGCGATTGATCATGAATCCCAGTGGTGATGTCAATATCACCTTTTTCCATTGCATGGACATCTTCGTGAACTATGTCACCTGCAGAACGATGTACATTTATCTCTCTCTTTTTCAGAATTCCTTTCAAATATAAAGGATCTGTCCCATCACAATATTGCCTGCTCACCCAAATTCAACTCAAGAAACTCCGGGAGTGGAACACAGAGTCAGACATGGTACTATTTCTAAAGGAAAAGACCGGCTACATAAAAAATGTTTCCTATCCTTCCCAATCTGTCGATCAGGGCGTCATGAGGAATGGATGATAATGCCTAGGCAGAATGTGCGGTTTCCCCCGTGGAAGTCCTCAAACGTCAGTTTTGATTTCTATTCCCCATGCTTCGGGAGGCAGAGACTCCTCTTTGAGCTCAGTGCCTTTGCACCCCTTAGGTGCACGACCTTGGCCATAAAATGGGGGGGAAAGGGGCTGGAAGGCTAGAATTGCTGTAATATAACAGATTGTAAAATATCCATCTAATAATAGCCATCATCTTTGTATGTGTGTATAATTGGTATGTGAGTATGGATGTCTTGCCTCTCTATCTATCTTTGTATGTATACATGTATCTATCGAGCTCCCTCATTTCTTTTTTCTTGATTCCCTACAGTTCGTGGGATCTAGTCACTCCCCTTTTGGTAAGGTCAAATAAATTTGACATTAGTTCAAATGGCATCGCCTACTTTTCCATAGTTTCTATGTATATTGAAATTTCCCATTCTTCAGTATCTTTGTTTCTGGCTCAAAAGATAGGTCAGGAAGCAGGGAGAGAGATCTCTATTATTTAGAGGGTAGGGTGCCCATAAAACGAGAAAAATTGAAAAAAAGAAAAGTAGATTAACCATTTCATGAAAGAACTCAAATTAACAAAAAACAATTTTAAAAAGTCATAGGGCTGAATTCTGCATTCCTACTGGGAGTGTTCTCAAAGGAAGTGCCTCATGAGAAATGGAGGATGATGGAATGATACCCGAAGGCACGTTGTTGGGTGTGAGTTTGTTCATTTGATTCTTTGTTTGCTTTCGTTTCGGCTTTGTGCAAAAAAAGGGAAATTCAAATACAGTGCAGTTGTAGAAATGAAACTTCCAAAGTACTATTCCAGTGATTCCTCTGTAAATCAAAGGGCGTTTACTCCATTGCCTGAGGACAACCTCACATCTCACAAGTCACTCTGTACTTTGAGTACTGTTCTACTACCCTCAGGAACAAGGGGAAGAAACGTGAGTGCTGGACAGACTCCACTGGACATGGTGCAGAACCCACGGGACTGGTGAAGTTCCTCACCCTGCCGACTTTTATATGGCTTTACTGTCATGTGATCTCCAATCTCATGGAGAATTTCTCATAAAAGGAACCTTACCTCTCACCTTTTTGCACACCTTAACATCAAAGAAAGGAACTGCATTTTGTGTGGCAGTGTTTTTCACAACCTTTAGGCTTTGGTGGAAAACTGTTTCTCTTTTTACCCATAGGTTTATTTGTGGAAAGAGCCACTTAATCACTTTTCCATACATCTTTTTTTCTCTTTCTTTTTTTTTTTTTGAATTCCAGAACTTCATCATGGTAAATATATTCATAACGTGATATTTACTGCAGACGTCCATTGAAGTGTGTTTCATGTGGCCTCCATTATCTCGAATGGAATTGACCTTTGGGGTGCCTGCCCAACAGGTTTCTCCTCTGTCAAGTGGCTCTTCTGCTCTTGGTCACTCAGAAAGTACTCAGTGGGGCAAAAGCGGGACAGGACGTCAGCAGGGAAATACAGACCTCATGTGAGTGTCCCGTCTGGGGATGTTGATTGGTGGGATGGATTCTCCCTAGGGGAATGTCTTGAATTCTGTCTTTGCTTCTCATGGGATTAGTTCTCACTCCACGGTACTGGGGGAGGGCAGTGGAACACTCTTCATCTCACACATGTTATCACTGCCACATCTAGGTCGGGATGGACTTCCAGAAGGCCCTCCGTCATGGAACTCCCTGGGTTATTCGCCATCACCAACTGAAAGTATCCTTTAGAATTCTCCAATGACCCAAGTGTGGGTAAGCAGGTGCCCCTTCCAGCCGGTACCTGTGTCCCTCTCCTTCTGAAAAGAGACAGGGCTCCTCTGAGCAGCTTCATGCTGGTTGGAAAGGGTGATGAGAAATGATGGGAAGGAAGGGTGGGAGAAGGAGTGGGGATGCAAGGGAGAGGGTGATGGAGAAAAAGAATTGTCCTGTCTTCAATGCTCGCACCACGCTTCCCCGCAGCCCCACGAGTTCCCCTAGAAGCCAGGAGATGATTCCAGCCAGGAAATGAGCCCATGCGAGTGTGCGCATGGGGTGGCGGGGTGGGGGCTGTGGTCCCCACCATCTGCAGTGTCGCCCACAAGGATTCCAGCAGGCTGGGGGTGCCGGCCAGAGGGGCCTGGGGGCGGGAGGGTGAGAGGGTCCTGTCCATAAGTGCAGAGGTGCTGAGGACAGCCTTGAGATTGTTCTCTCTTGAGAGCCAGTGGGTGACAATTGCAAGGTGAAGGGCAAGGGTAGGTGCGCCAGCTGGATGCATGAAGGTCTCTTCCACGGGGAGGCGTGTGACAGTGACTGGCACTGTGGAGAAAGGCAAGACCCATGCTTGTGTGGGCCTGGCCTTTGGCCCACAGCTGGGGTCAAGAAACCACAAGGGAGAGTGTCAGTGAGGCCATGGGTGTATCCCAGTGTGAAACCAGATGAGTATGGGAACCCTTGAAAATATCCAGGAGTCACTGCTGGATAAAGGGGAAACAAAGGGGAGTAAAGCTCGGAGGTCTGTGAGCTAACAAGGCTTTTCGGTCTGGGACGAGCCGGTTCGGGCAGAAATTTGTGGGTGGTGAGAGAGGAGCTGGGGGCCACGAGAAAGTCCCAGGGGGCTGTGGGTGGACCCAGGGGGAACCCAGTGGAAGAGATGGGGGAGGTCTGTCAGGGATTAGCGGTGCCCCAGTGTCTCGATTCAGACCCCCACCAGGATGAGGAGCTGGGGGCCACAGGTGAGACCAGAGGAGACCCTGTGGAAGAGATGCTGACAGGCGAGTAGCTCAGGGACGAGGGTGAGCACAGGGGAGACTCCGTGGAAGAGATCAGGGTGGTGTGTCAGGCACCAGTGATATCCCGGGGTCTGCTTTCTGTCTCCAGCCAGGGTCTCAGAGGGGTGTTGGTTGAGCAGCCAGTGCCCATGGGTGAACCCAGAGAAGACCCTGTGGAAGAGATGCTGATGGGTGAGTAGCTCAGGGCTGAGGGTGAGCCCAGGGGAGACCCCACCAAAGAGATCGGGGAGGTTTTCCTAGACACCAGTTATGTTCCGTGTGTGTGGTAAAGAAATGTAACATCAATAAAAATGTTATCAAAAGTGAAACCTGGAGGATTCCAGGGCCACCTTCAGAATGTGACAGCAGAGATGTGGGTTCGGACAGGACCTACGTGTCTGAAAGCCCAATGTGTCCAAGGTGTCTGATGGCACCTTGTGAAATTCTCCCTGTGGCATCAGAAGTGTGGAGTGCTAGTGTGGCTAGGCCTCAGGCAGAGAGGCTGGATTCCGTGGCCTTGCTCTCCTCTCTTATGGACTGTGGCATTGTCTCCATAGAAGGAGGTGGGTCAGCTTGAAGCCCAGTTCCCTCTTCTGCACGTTTCTTCTTTCTCTCCCAGCGATGGTGCTGGTCGAGCTGTGCCAGAGCAACCAAGGCAAAAGGGTCGTGCACAGAATGACTGAGAACTTTGACCAGGTGCCATGGACTCCTTAGAGGAAGTGACCCAGGACTGAAGCCCCAGAGCCTCCTTCTGAGTGTCATGACCCCAGTGCCCCTCTCACGGGAGTTGTTGTCAGGTTTGATGGTTGAAGCAGCCATGGTATCAAGATTTCACTCATAGAAACTATTCCTTTTCTTTCCTGGGAGAAGTAGGTCACTTTCTCCTTTGCTGAGGAGACCCCCTTTTTAATAAAGAAAAATGATAAGCTGTAAGTACATATTAAGGATTAAGTTATACATATGTAGAGAAAATCATAAAGATCAAGAAACAGCACATGATGAGTGGACCCCCAGGAGTTCCCTTTCCTCATCATAGCATCCTCCCCACCATGAGGTAGCTGTTCCCCTGATTTTGTGTCAGTGACTTGGCCTCATAGTTTATGCCCAAGCATGCATCCCTAAATAACACAGCCCAGCTTTGCCTAGTTCCAAAGTCTGTAAGTGGGTGTACTGTGCATGCTGATTTATTGCTCTTGATGGCTCAGCATTGTGTCCATGTGATTTTTTCATCTTGTGAATATAGTTTTTTTTAAAATAATTTTTATAATTTTACTACCTTTAAACAAAATGTACTCCATTGCTGTGGAATATTCCTTCCTAGGAGCGTGCATGGTTCATTTCTGCATCTGCTTGTGATGGCCTTCAGGTTCTTTCAGGTTTGGCTCCTGTGGCTGCAGAGTCCATGTCCGTGTGTCCTGGTGCAGGGCTGGGGGATTTGTGTTCAGCTGTGAGGAGCACTGTGGGTCTGTGTGCACGGACTTCGCACTCTGAGGCCCGATTGTTTCAGAAGTGGTTGTACCCCCCGCTGCAGACCAGGCTTTCCATTGCTCCACATCCTGCTGATATTTGATACTGTGTCTTCATGTCTGCCATTCTGGTAGGTGTGTGCACAGTAGTTTTCTTATGGTTTTAATCCCTCGGTTGTTAGTGAAGTTGTGCATCTTTTGGTATTCACGGACTACTTCCTTCGGTTTTTTAAAAAGTTTTAAAAATTGCGGTCAGATACACATAACATAAAATTTACTACCTTAACCATTTTTAAGTGCACATTTCAGGGTCATGAAGTAATTTGCACTGTTGTGCAACCCTGACTGCCATCCTCCTCTAGAAATTTTTCATCTTGCAAAACTGAAACAGTTCCCATTAAACACTCACTCCCCATTCTCCCTCTCTCAGCCTCTGGTACCCACCATCCTATTTTCTGTCTCTATGGTTCTGACTGCTCTAGGGGCCTTGTATGAATGGATCAAACACTGTTTGTTTTTTTGTATCTAGCTTACATCACTGAGCATAATGCCTTCAAGGTTCATCCCTGCTGCAGCCTGTGTCAGAATTGCCTTCCTTTTTAGGATGAATAACATTCCCTTGTATGGAAGGACCATGTTTTGCTTCTCCATTCATCCATTAGTGGACACATGTAATATCTACATTCATTTCTCCTGTCATAATATTTGTGGAATAATGTCAGAAAGTCCTATGAATCAAAAGTCATTTGCCACTAACTTTTTTCTTAAACTTTTAATTGTGAAAAACATCAAAGCTAAGAAAACGGGAAGAATACATGTCAGCTTCACTTGTGTTCAGGAATTAATGCTTTACGGTATTCACTTTAGCCCCTGTGTGTGTGCTATGTGTGTGCATGTGCCTGTTTGCATACATATGCTGTGCATGTGCATAGGTATGTGCACTTGCACACATTAGTGTGTGAATGGGCATACGCGTGCATGTGTGTTCATATGCTAGTGTGTGAATATATTTGTGCTGTGCACCTGCATATGTTTGTGTGTGTGCTGTGCTTGCCTGTGCACACAACTGTGTGTTTGCTGGAATCACTTGCAAGTTGGTTGCAGACAGAACTGTAACCCAGATATGTCCAGAGGCACCTGTTCTAACAATCCTGTGTTGCCACGTAAAGGTCACAGATCTCAGGGATTTAAATGGATGGAGCAGGAGGTCCTGACACAGATTCTGTCTTCCAATGACTGTCACTGTCTCAGTAACATCCTTCACACTTTCTTTAAGCCCCATTCAAGGTCCAGTTTAGAGCCCCATTACATTCAGTCACCTGCCCCAGGTCCCCTAAAGCTACAATGTCACAGTTGGAGAGCCTGGCCGGGGTTGGGGGTATCCCTCCTGTTGGCCTGGCCTCCAGGCCCTGAACTTGGCTCCTGGTATCCCATCTCTCAGCCAGGTCCGGACTAGGATGGGGCCACAACATCTTTCTTCACAGGTTCCATCGCCCAGTCAAGAGGGTGCATTCTCCCAAACACAGCATCAAGTGTGGGGGGGTGGGACAGCCCCCACTGGGTCTCCTTCATGTGAGACGCTGTGCTTTATATTTTTTATGACTTAGGCTTTTAATTTTTATTTATTTATTTTTATTTTTTGTCCAAATTATTTATTATTTATTTATTTATTTTAACATCTTTATTGGAGTATAATTGCTTCACAATGCTGCGTTAGTTTCTGCTTTATAACAAGGTGAATCAGTTATACATATACATATGTTACCATATCTGTTCCCTCTTGCATCTCCCTCCCTCCCACCCTCGTTATCCTACCCTTCTCGGTGGTCACAAAACACTGAGCTGATCTCCCTGTGCTATGCGGCTGCTTCCTACTAGCTATGTATTTTACTTTTGGTAGTGTATATATGTCCACGCCACTCTCTCACTTTGTCACAGCTTACCCTTCCCCCAATATCCTCAAGTTCATTCTCTAGTAGGTCTGTGTCTTATTCCCGTCTTACCCCTAGGTTCTTCATGACATTTTTTTTCTTAGATTCCATATATGTGTGTTAGCATATGGTATTTGTATTTCTATTTCTGACTTCCTTCACTCTGTATGACAGACTCTAGGTCCATTCACCTCACTTCAAATAACTCAATTTCGTTTCTTTTTATGGCTGAGTAATATTCTCACCAACAGTGCAAGAGGGTTCCCTTTTCTCCACACCCTTTCCAGCACTTATTGTTTGT
>NW_020171829.1:27759-43062 GCF_003031525.2 Neophocaena asiaeorientalis asiaeorientalis
TTTTAATGGCTAAGTAATATTCCATTTTATATATGTGCCACATCTTCTTTATCCATTCATCCAATGATGGACACTTAGGTTGCTTCCATGTCCTGGCTGTTGTAAATAGAGATGCAATGAACAACTTGGTACATGGCTGTTTTTGAATTATGGTTTTCTCAGGGTATATGCCCAGTAGTGGGATTGCTGGGTCGTATGGTAGTTCTACTTGTAGTTTTTTTAAGGAACCTCCATACTGTTCTCCACAGCAGCAGTATCAATTTACATTCCCACAAGCAGTGCAAGAGTGTTCCCTTTTCTCCACACCCTCTCCAGCATTTATTGTTTATAGATTCTTTGATAATGGCCATTCTGAACGGTGTGAACTCTTTTCTCCACTGTATATTCTTGCCTCCTTTATCAAAAATAAGGTGACCATATGTGCGTGCATTAATCTCAGGGCTTTCTATCCTGTTCCATTGATCCATATTTTCTGTTTTTGTGCCAGTACCATACTGTCTTGATTACTGTAGCTTTGTAGTATAGTCTGAAGTCCGAGAGCCTGATTCCTCCAGCTCAATCTTTCTCTCTCAAGATTGCTTTGGCTCTTTGGACTCGTTTGTGTTTCCATTCAAATTTTGAAATTTTTTGTTCTAGTTCTGTGAAAAACGCCAGTGGTAGTTTGATAAGGATTGCATTGAATTTGTACATTGTTTTGGGTAGTATAGTCATTTTCACAATTTTCCTTCTTCCAAAATTTCTTTCTTTATGACATCTTTGTCTGCTTTTGGTATCAGGCTGATGGTGGCCTCGTAGAATGAGATTGGGAGTGTTCCTCCCACTGCTATATTTTAGATGATTTTGAGAAAGATAGGTGTTAGCTCTTCTCTAAATGTTTGATAGAATTCGCCTGTGAAGCCATCTGGTCCTGGGCTTTTTTTTTGTTGGAAGATTTTTAATCACAGTTTCAATTTCAGTGCTTGTGATTGGTCTGTTCATATTTTCTATTTCTTGCTGATTCAGTCTTGGCAGGCTGTGGAAAGAGAAGTGGAAAAAGAATTTGGCAGGTTGTGGAAAGAGAAATGGAAAAAGAATTTGCCTATTTCTTCCAGGTTGTCCATTTTATTGGCATAGAGTTGCTAGTAGTAATCTCTCATGATCTTTTGTATTTCTGCAGTGTCAGTTGTTACTTCTCCTTTTTCGTATGTAATTCTATTGATTTTAGTCTTCTCCCTTTTTTTCTTGATGAGTCTGGCTAATGGTTTATCAACTTTTTTTATCTTCTCAAAGAGCCAGCTTTTAGTTTTATTGATGTTTGCTCTCATTTCCTTCATTTCCTTTTCATTTGTTTCTGATCTGATCTTTATGATTCCTTCTGCTAACTTTGGGCTTTTTTTTGTTCTTCTTTCTCTAATTGCTTGAGGTGCAAGGTTAGGTTGTTTATTCGAGCTGTTTCCTGTTTCTTGAGGTAGGACTGTATTGCTATAAACTTCCCTCTTTGAACTACTTTTGCTGCCTCCCATAGGTTTTGGGTCGTCATGTCTCCATTGTCATTTGTTTCTAGGTATTTTTAAAATTTCCTCTTTGATTTCTTCAGTGATCACTTCGTTATTAAGCACTGTATTGTTTAGCCTCCATGTCTTTGTATTTTTTACAGATCTTTTCCTGTAATTTATATCTAGCCTCATAGCATTGTGGTCAGAAAAGTTAGTTGATACAATTTCAATTTTCTTAAATTTACCAAGGCTTTATTTGTGACCCAAGATATGATCTGTCCTGGAGAATTTTCCATGAGCACTTGAGAAAAATATTTATTCTGTTGTTTTTGGATGGAATGTCCTACAAATATCAATTAAGTCCGTCTTGTTTAATGTATCATTTAAAGCTTGTGTTTCCTTACTTATTTTCCTTTTGGATTTATCTATCCATTGGTGAAAGTGAGGAGTAAAATTCCCCTATTATGAATGTATTACTGTTGATTTCCCCTTTTATGGCTGTTAGTATTTTCCTTATATATTGAGGTGCTCCTATGTTGGGTGCATAAATATTTACAATTGTTATATCTTCTTGGATTCGTCCCTTGAAGATTAGGTAGTGTCCTTCTTTGTCTCTTGTAATAGTCTTTATTTTAAAGGCTATTTTGTCTGATATGAGAATTGCTACTCCAGCTTTCTTTTGATTTCCACTTGCATGGAATATTTTTTTCCATCCCCTCACTTTCAGTCTGTATGTGTCCCTAGGTCTGAAGTGGGTCTCTTGTAGAGAGTATATATATGGATCTTGTTTTTGTTTCCATTCAACCAGTCTCTGTCTTTTGGTGGGAGCATTTAATCCATTTACATTTAAGGTAATTGTTGATATGTATGTTCCTATTCCCATTTTCTTAATTGTTTTGGGTTGTTATTTTAACTCTTTTCCTTCTCTTCTGTTTCGTGTCTAGAGAAGTTTTTTTAGCATTTGTTTTAAAGCTGGTTTGGTGGTGCTGAACTCTCTCAGCTTTTGATTGTCTGAAAATATTTTAATTTCTCCATCAAACCTGAGTGAGATCCTTGCTGGTTAGAGTAATCTTGGTTGTAGGTTTTTCTCCTTCATCACTTGAAATATGTCCTGCCACTCCCTTCTGTCTTGCAGAGTTTCTGCTGAACGATCAGCTGCTAACCTTATGGGGATTCCCTTGTGTGTTATTTGTTGTTTTTCCCTTGCTGATTTTAATATGTTTTCTTTGTATTTAATTTTTATAGTTTGATTAGTATGTGTCTTGGCGTGTTTCTTCTTGGATTTATCCTGTATGGGACTCTCTGTGCTTCCTGGACTTGATTAATTATTTCCTTTCCCATATTAGGGAAGTCTTCAACTATTATCTCTTCAAATATTTTCTCAGTCCCTTTCTTTTTCTCTTCTTCTTCTGGGAACCCTATAATTCGAATGTTGGTGTGTTTAATGCTGTCCCAGATGTCTCTGCGAGACTGTCCTCACTTCTCTTCTTTCTTTTTTCTTTATTCTGCTCTGCAGTAGTTATGTCCATTATTTTATCTTCCAGGTCACTTATCAGGTCTTCTGCCTCAGTTATTCTGCTACTGATACCTTCTAGAGTACTTTTAATTTCATTTATTGTGTTGTTCATCATTGCTTGTTTCCTCTTTAGTTCCTCTAGGTCTTTGTTAAATGTTTCTTGCATTTTCTCTATTCTATTTCCAAGATTTTGGATCATCTTTACTATCATTATTCTGAATTCTTTTTCAGGTAGACTGCTTATTTCCTCTTCATTTGTTAGGTCTGGTGGCTCTTTACCTTGCTCCTTCATCTGCTTTGTGTTTTTCTGTCTTCTCATTTTGCTTATCTTACTGTGTTTGGGGTCTCCTTTTTGTAAGCTGCAGGTTCGTAGTTCCAATTGTTTTTGGTGTCTCTCCCCAGTGGCTAAGGTTGGTTCAGTGCATTGTGTAGGATTCTTGGTGGAGGGAACTAGTGCTTGTGTTCTGGTGGATGAGGCTGGATCTTGTCTTTCTGGTGGGTGGGTCCATGTCTGGTGGTGTGTTTTGGGGTGTCTGTGGTCTTATTATGATTTTAGGCAGCCTCTCTGCTAATGGATGGGGCTTTGTTTCTGTCTTGTTAGTTCTTTGGCATAGGGTGTCTGGCACTGTAGCTTGCTGGTCATTGAGTGAAACTGGGTCTTGACGTTGAGATGGAGAACTCTGGGAGATTTTCGCCGTTTGATATTACATGGAGCTGGGAGGTCTCTTGTGGACCAGTGTCCTGAAGTTGGCTCTCCTACCTCAGAGGCACAGCACTGACTCCTGGCTGCAACATGAAGAGTCTTTCATCAACATGGCTCAGAATAAAATGGAGAAAAAAATAGAAAGAGAGAAAGAGGATAAAATAAAATAATATAAAAAAATAAAGATATTACAATAAAAAATAAGAAATAATTGTTAAGAAAAAAAATTTTTTAAGTAAAAAAAAACATAACAAAAGAAAAACGGTCAGACAGAACCCTAGGACAAATGGTGAAAGCAAAGCTATACAGACAAAATCTCACACAGAAGCATACACATACACACTCACAAAAAGAGGATAAGGGGAAAAATAATATATCTTGTTCTCAAAGTCCTCTTACTCATTTTGGGATGATTCACTGTCTATTCAGGTATTCCACAGATCCAGGGTATATCAAGTTGATTTTGGAGATTTAATCTGCTGCTTCTGAGGCTACTGGAAGAAATTTCCCTTTCTCTTCTTTTTGGGCACATCTCCTGGGGTTCAGCTTTGGATGTGGCCCTGCTCCTGCATGTATGTCACCTGAAGGTGTCTGTTCTTCGCTTAGACAGGACGGGGTTAAAGAGCAGCTCATTCGGGGGCTTTGGCTCACTCTGTCAGGGGGGAGGGAGGGGTACAGAGGCAGGGCAAGCCTGCAGCGGCAGAGGCCATCATGACGTTGCACCAGCCTGAGGCGTGCTGTGCACTCTCCTAGGGAAGGTGTCCCTGGATCACAGGACCCTGGCAGTGGCGGGCTGCACAGTCTCCTGGGGGGGGGAAGTGTGGAGAGTGACCTGTGCTCGCACACAGGCTTCTTGGTGGCGGCAGCAGCAGACTTAGCGTCTCATGCCTGTCTCTGTGGTCCGCGCTGATAGCCACGGCTCGTGCCCATCTCTGAAGCTCATTTAGGTGGTTCTCTGAATCTCCTCTCTTGTGCACCAGGAAACAGGGAAGAAAAAGTCTCTTGCCTCTTCGGCAGCTCCAGACTTTTCCCTGGACTCCCTCCTGGCTAGCCGTGGTGCACTAACCCCCTTCAGGCTATGTTCACACCGCCAACACCAGTCCTCTCCCTGTAATCTGACCGAAGCCCGAGCCTCAGCTCCCAGCCCCGCCTGAACTGGCGGGCGAGCAGATAAGCCTCTCAGGCTGGTGAGTGCTCGTCGGCTCCGATCCTCTGTGTGGGAATCTCTCCACTTTGCCCTCCGCACCGCTGTGGCTGCGCTATTCTCCATGGATCTGAAGCTTCTCCCTCCAGCAACCACAGTCTCCACCCATGAAGGGGCTCCTAGTGTGTGGAAACCTTTCCTCCTTCACAGCTCCCTCCCACTGGTGCAGGTACTGTCCCTATTATTCTGTCTCTGTTTAGTCTTTTTTCTTTTGCCCTACCCAGGTACGTTGGGGGGTTTCTTGCCTTTTGGGAGGTCTGAGGTCTTCTGCCAGCATTCAGTAGGTGTTCTGTAGGAGTTGTTCCACGTGTAGATGTATTTCTGGTGTATCTGTGGGGAAGAAGGTGATCTCCACGTCTTACTCTTCCGCCATCTTCTTCCTCCCCTCTTGACCCTGTGCTTTTGAAAAAGCAGCACCCTGCCCTCATGGGTGGTGGAGTGAGGGGTGACATGGGGCCCATGATGGGAAGGCGGGTCTTTGGGTGGGGATGACCCAGTGTGCAAGGAGTTCCACAGTGGGTTCTCCCCTCTAATGGCTTCTGTTCCCCTACCTCTCCCCATGCCTCCCCTCGAAGACAGCGCAGTGCCCGTTCTGGTTGTCAGCCCCAGGGAATAAGTTCACATGACCAGGAGCCATAGGAGCCATCAACCACCCACCCTCCATTCTCCCGCCCCTCGCACATGCTGCAGGGAAGCAGGACCTGAGTGCAGGGCTCTCAGCGGTCCTGAGCGCACCCCCCTGGAATCAGGCAGCAGAATGGACAGACCGGATCTCCCGGCCCAGATGATGCAGGACTGTCCTGCCTGGGCTTCCAGTGCAGCCGCCTCCTTCTGAAAGCCTGGGAGTCTGGAATCAGGCTACTTCTTAACTGTCCTTGCGGGAGACTGGGCTGCGCTACAAGAAGTTCATGGCTCACCCGTGGATCCTGACCATCAGGTGGCCATATAAATTGGTAACATTTTTCTTTTGCCTGTTGAAATGTTTAATGACAAAGATTTTGTTCAGTTTCCTGATATGAGTGTCCAAACATGAGTGACCCATGTGTGTGACCTGTACCTCCTATGAGATCAGCCCTAAGCTAGTTTAAACATTATCAAGTTCTGTCTGCATGGTAGATTTAGACCTCTGCATGTCCTGTCTACTGATTATGTTTAGAGTTGACCATGTGCTGTCTATAATAAGAAGATTTAGACCTGACCATGTTGTGTATGCTAGGACTATGGGAACCTGGGGAGAAACCCGGCCTGGACTCAGTACTGGGAAGCTCCGTGCCTGCATCTGAAGGTCAGTGCTTAAATGTCTGGGGTCTGGAGCTGAGGTGGGCTTGTCTATGTAACAGCCTCTCTCCTGAGTGTGGTTACCTGGTCCTCCCGAGGGTCAGTGCTATGGTCGGGGCCTTAGTCTTTTCCTTTTTGCAGTACGCAGGCCTCTCACTGTTGTGGCCTCTCTCTTTGTGGAGCACAAGTCTCCAGTTGCGCAGGCTCAGTGGCCATGGCTCACAGGCCCAGCTGCTCTGTGGCATGTGTGATTTTCCCAGGCCGGGGCATGACCCCATGTCCCCTGCTTTGGCAGGTGAACTCTCAACCACTGCACCACCAGGGAAGCCCAGGGCCTTAGTCTTAATTGCTGAAAGGTTCACATTCCCTGGGACTCGTGGAGAATCCTCAGGAGGGCTACCTGGCAATATTTCCTATTTACCAGCACGTGCATCATGCGTAAGGAGGCAGGTTTAGCTGGTGAATTGATTGCAGGGCACGCAGATTGGGCAAAAGGCCGATGGGCAACAGCTGAGGCTGCTGCTGAGCTCTCCTTCCCATCTACCGCCCCTACTCAGCAGCATCCAGAGCTGCCCCTCGGCTTTCAGCCCTGCTTTCCTGTGAGTTTTCTCAACATGTAAGTGAGAGGAGAAAGGACTGAGCCTGCCAGAACCAAGGTAGTGTGTTCAACTCTAGCATGAAAGCTTTAAAAACAGTTAAAATCACACAGAACCAAGGTGAGAAGAGGAGGACTTCTCTGGGATAAGTGTGGGGAGAGGAGAACCACCTTACACTTTTTCTCACCCCAGGAGGTCCCAGGAACCCAGCTTGTTTCCACATTAGGGGGGCAACCAGCAGAGCCACTGTGTCTTGACCAAGGGGATGTGTGACCCCAGGTGCAGGGTCCGGGGAGGAGGGTTCACTGTTGTAAGTTTGGGTGTGTGACCCAGGTATAGGCTGTGGGGATTGTGTGGGTCTCACCACATCTTCATGTGTCAGGATCACATGTACAGGGAGACCACATATGTGCTCTTTGCCTGCAGTGTGTCATGTCCCCTTTGAGATTTTCAATATCTGCATCAAGGGTGTTGCCCTGATTAAGCTGTTGTTCCTTTTCTTCTCTTAATATTGTCACATTCATATGAGGTCAGACATGTTTGAGTGGCTGGCTGCTCTGTGGTCTGGAGAGGGACAATGCTTGGTGGTATCATATTAATATCATAGCATATCATATATCTAATCTATGGGGGTCATCACTGCGTGGGTCCCCCTGGACAGAGGTCAGGTGGCACAGACTAGCCCCCCCGAAGAATGAACCCCATGTACCATGTGAGGGTACCATGGTGGCCTCTCAGGTGGGGTATTGTGTTTGGGCCTCTGACATTTGTGATGTAGGGGAGTCAAAATGGAATCTCAAATAACCAGACATTATTTTAAGAATTTATTTTAAGTGAAATAAAACATACATCACATACGCTTTACCATCATCACCCTTTTAAGTGCACGTTTCTGAGACATCAGATATATTCACTTTCTCATGGAGCCATCACCACCATCCGTAGAACTTTTCGTCTTGCAAAACCAAAATTCCACAACCATGAAAGTCTCACTCCCCATTCCCTCCCACTACCTCTGGCACCGATATCCATTTCAGTCCTTGAGTTGTAGACTCCAGGGCAACCACTGGAGTGGAATCCTGCAGTGTTTGCTGATGGGTCCTTTTGGAAGAGCTGACTTTCAGTCTGAAGCTGTGCCTGTTTACATCTGAAGAATCTGCGTTTAAGGAGAAGATGTATGAGGAAAGGGGTGTATGAGGGACAAAGGTGTCCGGGGTGCAGATGAGCCAGCACCTGACCAGCTGCCTTTTGGGTCCTCTGGTTCCATCTCTTGGTCTGTGCCTCATCTGCATCATCACTGTCCCCGCTGGCACCCCTGGGGTGTTGTCTGAGTGAGATTCCCCTGGTGCCTCTTCTCTCCTCCCTTCATCCTGCTGGTTGGGGAGGGAACTGCTTGCTGTGTGGTCTCTACCTCTTAGGTACGAAGGACCCTGCAACATAGACCTGCAGAGTGTGGGGTGTGGTCGCAAGAGCATGGGGCCCACATAGGACACAGGATTGGCACATGACAAGTGCTAGGGCTGCCTCAACACTGATAGGGAATGTTGCCAAGATCCTGCTCGGGGAGGGCTTGGTGGGTGGCCTGGACCCCATAGGCCTCATTCCTATCCTGGAGCTTGGAGAGTGCGTCTCCATTGGCTCCGAATTCACCCATATCTCAGCCATATGCCTCGGACATATCTTTGAACTCAGGAAAACTACCTCTATTGATCATTGTCCACAACATAGGCCTGGTCCTATCAGTATTAGGATTCTTTAATTTAGGCGTCCTGGGAAAGCATTTCTTTTTAGGCCTGAGATGGAACAGCTCAGGAGTGTAAAACATTTTCAGATGAAACTAATATTCAATGACTATCTGTATACTACTCGGTTGTTGACTTCTATTAGTAATTATTCTCCTGGTTTTAGGTCTGATGTGGGGATTACAGAGGAGTCAACATTTAAATCTTCATAATCTCTGTATTTGTAGTTTCAGCATCATTACCGACCCATAGTTTTTTTTTTTTTCTTTTTGTGGTACGTGGAATTCTCACTGTTGTGGCCTCTCCCATTGCAGAGCACAGGTTCCGGACATGCAGGCCCAGTGGCCATGGCTCACGGGCCCAACTGCTCTGCGGCATGTGGGATCCCCTAGACCGGGGCACGAACCCATGTCCCCTGCATCAGCAGGCAGACTCTCAACCCCTGTGCCACCAGGGAAGACCTGACCCATAGTTTTCATGGTATGGGAAGAGTTATTGATTTCATGTATCATGTAAAGGATTTACAATGATGATAGGGCAATTAAGATTACAATAATGGCTGGCAGGTTGTTCACATTTTCTCTACTTGTGCATCTATTGTACGTGTATGAGTTAGTTTAGTTGTCAATGTTAGTGAAATAATACAGAGGACTTAAGAACTTATTTTAACAATAGCTATTAATGTGTGATGATGAAAGCGTAAAAGTTCTTCCATAATCGGCAATGTTGCATCTTCAGAGCCTAGATGAAATTGACATGCCTTAGAGATATACAGGATTTTAGCCTATGATTTAAGTTTGAAAATTTTACATTACTTTTCAATTTTATCTCATTTATTGAGAAAAACATAATTGTTATGGTGTTGGCTTGAAACTGGTTGAAAACGTCTTGAGTCCTTCCTTATTTTGCATTTACATAAGTAGGATCTTCAAACACAGGATATTGTGGAGGGCATCCATGTAACCATTATAGGTTAAGAGTAGCAGTTTCCATTGTTGAGACTTCTCATTTGGACTCCAAAGCTTTTTAAAGTATGAAGATTATTAGCATTACTGCTGCTACTGAGATGAATGAGACTAAAGACAAAATAGTTCATGTTGTGTGTGCATCAGGGTACTCAGGGTAATGTAGTGACATCCCAGAGAGGCCAAGGAAGTGCTGCAGGAAGTCATATTTACTACTACAAATATACTTGTGCAGTGAATTTTTGCTCATGCTGAGTTAACTGTATAAACTGAGAATAGTAGGAATCAGTGTAGGAAGCCTCCTATAATAGTGAAGACTGCTCGCATGGACATTAGGTCATGGAAGTGTGCTACTACATAGTATGTATCCTGGAGGACAATGTCTGGGCATGAGTTGGCTAAGATGATTCCTATCAACCCACCTAGTGTAAAAAGAAAAATCAAGCCTAAAACTCATAATATAGTGGGAAATCATATAATATTACCTCCGTGAATAGTTGCTAATCAGGGACTTGCCTGGTGATGCAGTGGTTAAGAATTCACCTGCAAATGCAGGGGACACAGGTTTGAGCCCTCTGGGAAGAACCCACATTCTGTGGAGCAGCAAAGCCTTTGCACCACAGCTACTGAATTTGCTGTCTAGAGCCTGCGAGCCACAACTACTGAAGCCCACATGCCTAGAGCCCATGCTCTGCAACAAGAGAAGCCACTGCAATAAAAAGGCCATGCACTGCAACAAAGAGTAGCCCCTGCTCACAGGAACTAGAGAAAGCCTGCGTGCAGCAATGAAGGCACAATGCAACCAAGAAAAAAAAATTAAAAAAGAGTTGCTAATCAGCTAGATACTTTTACTCCTGTAGGGATAGAAGTAATTATGGTAGCTGATGCAAAGTATGCTCCTGAGTTGACAGCTATCCCTATGGTAAACATATGATGGGCCCACAAGAGAAATCCTAAAAAGCCCGTGGACATGACTCATACTATTCCCAAATAGCTGAAAGGCACCTTTTGTCCTAAATAGTACGTAATGATATGTGAGTTTATAATAAACCTTGGTAGGCCATGAATACAGACTTCAGGGCGAGCAAAGAATCAAAATAGGTGTTGGTATAGGATTCGGTCTCCTCCTGAAGGGTCAAAGAATGTAGTGTTTAGATTTCTGTCTCTTAACAGTATGGCAATTCTGGCTGCTTGGACTGACATTGGTAATTATAGTAATATGGCTATAGTTGGGGAAGATTAAACCAATAATGGTGTTTGCTATCGGGATGTGGCTGCTGGTTTTGTATGAAAGACTATAGTAATAAAAGTAATAATATCAAGACTTGAAGGGACACCTGCTAAATGTAAGGAGAAAATGATTAGTTTGGCAGAGGTTCCTGCATGTGTCAGATTGCAGGCTAGAGCTGAATGTACAGTTCCACTTGTAACAGAACCAGCTTCTACTATTGTTGATATGAGTAGGAGTAAGAATGATGGGGGAATTAGTCAAAAGTTTATATGATTTATTTGGGGAAATGCTACTTCAGGTGCCCCAGTTATTAGTGGCCCAAGTCAGTTTTCAAACTGTGCAATCATAATGGGTACAACTATAAAGAAAATTATTACAAGTGCAGGGACTCTTATGACTACCTTACAGATTTGGGTATCTCCAACTAGCGTTCCAGGTTAGCATAACTCAGCCTTGATTAATATACTTAAGGTGCTGCCTGCTACTAGAGCTCGAGCACCAATTAGTAAATATAAAATGCCGATATCTTTGTGGTTTGTTGAAAATAATCAGCAGTGTATGAACAGAGGTAAAATAACTGAGCTAGCATTAAACTGTAAATAAAAAGACAGGGTTGGAGCCCCCTTTCTGGCAAACCCTGTGGTGAATCAACAAATTGAATTGTAACTTCAGAGAAGCAGCTTCAATTCTGCCAGTGAATTTCCTGCATTTTTTTTCTTTCTCAAATGAAGGAGAAGTAGACTGAAGCCAGTTGACTAGAGGATTTGCCTGTTTACTAAACTTTCCTGGGGTTAAAACTCATCAATCTCTTAAAGATTTGGCTAAATTACAATGTTTGCTTTACATTCAATTGATGTAGGATAAAGTCTTGCAATCCTTATTTTTAGGAATTAAGTAAATTTTACTTGTTTAGGGTTTTGAAAGCTCTTGGTCTGAACTAACATATATTCCTAGTCCAGCACCGATAGAATGGATGTTATGTGTAGTAATCTTGTGGGTATTATGATTGGTAATGATAGGAAGGTTATTTATTTGTATGTTCAAATAGTTTTGTTTTTGTGTTGTTTCATGAAGAGAATATAGTTAGTGATGTGGAGTACGTTAGCTGCAAGTAAAAATATATGCTGAGGACTGCTATGATGGCTATTAGTGTTGGTAGAATGATATTGTCATTTTTGTTATCTCTTGGATAATTATTCATTTGGGTAAAAACCCTGATAGTGATGGGTGAAGTCCTAATGATACTATAATGGTGAGGAAAAGTATTGTGTTGGGAGGTGTTTTACCTCATGTGTGTGATAATTATATTCTTGTAGTACATAATCTGGGCATAAATAATAATAAGAGAGTGGTGTTATGATATAAATTAGTATGTTTAGGATTGTTATAATCTGAATATACATTATAATAACTGTTATTCGTCCTATATGGGAAATTGATGAGGAGGGTGTAATTTTTTCCAGGTGAGTATGGCGAAGTCTGCCTCAGCCTCCAGCTATGATTTATAATATCACTATGATTAATAGTATATTTAGGTTGATGGATGGTGACATGCGATATAAAACTGATAGGGGTGCAATTTTGTCAGGCTGATAGCATCAGGCCTGCTGTTCATGGGATGCCTTGTGTGACTTCAGGCACTCAGAAGTGAAATGCGGAAAGTCCTGTTTTTGTGACAAGGGCAATTGTCATGAGGGTGGATGTTGCTGGATTAAAGATTTTTGTTATTCATTGTGTTCTTTGACCAGAGTATATTAGATTAATGATAATAGCTATTATAAGTAGCATTGATGTGGTGGATTGTTTTAAGAAATAGTTGTTGGATGCTTCTGTAACTTATGGGTTCGTGTTTTTTATTAGAATGGGGTACCATTAACCAGTGTGAGCTTGTTATAGAATTATATTTCCTGAGAAAATGGTCAGTAGAATGATAGTAAAAACAATGAGAGTTTATTAGTACAGAAAGGATATACGACAACATTTTGGGGGTATGGGCCTGAAGATTACTTAGAGAACCTTACTATATAGCATGTGGTGTAATGTGGTAGCATGGAGAATGTAAAATTCTTAGGAAGAATTCAATTCCAGGAATAAGAGCATTGAAGCCTCTATGATTTCCTCTATCCAAGTAACTCTTCTGTCAGACATATTTCTTACGTTTTTGGTGGGTTGCCTGGTATGATGATAGGTAGTGAAAACTCTCATATACAAAGGGCTAATGTTAGTAGTAAAAACACTTTTTATAAGAGGTGTGTACGTTGATCATATCAAACTTCTGGGTAGGGTGTTCAAATTCATAGAAAGGAGATTGTTAGATGTGTTTTAATGATGACTTGGGATGTATATAATTCTGACACCTAGGGATTGTCGAATGCTCCTAAAAATAGGTTGTTGTGGAAATGTTTATTATAAGGAAATTGACATATTCTCTAGGAAGGATGGGGTGAATGGGCCTGCTACATTTTCTACTTTGAAGATATATACAGATTTTGATTCTACTTCTGTTAAATCAAGTGGGGTTTCATTGGATTTCTGCTACTGCGGAGATAATCAAATTCTCGGTAGGGGTAAGGAGAAAATTAGTCATAGGTGTTCTCATGTAATAATTAATGTTGAAAGTGTAAATGATCCATTTATCGGTAAGACTGAGAATAGAATAACTGCTACATTACTTCATATGAGATTGTGTGTGCTACTGTCCCTAGAGCTCCAGTGAGTGAGTATTTTGAATGTGAAGCTCATCCAGATCTGATGATGGAATAAATGGCTAGGTGTGATATGGGTAATATAAATAATATGCCTGCATTTATATTAATTAGTGGATAAGATATGGGAAGAGGAATTCATGTTGTGAGAGCAAGGGTTAAGGCTAGCATTGGGGCAATAATATATAAATTGATGATGTTGATGGACATAATGGTTCTTAAATAAGAAATTTAAATGCCTCAGCAATGGGTTGCAATAATCCATGGGGGCTGATGATTTTGCCCCTTTCTGGATTTGTACATAGCCTAGGATTTTCCATTTAGTTAATATGAGGAATGCTGTGGTGAATTAAATTGGGTCATTTGTCAAAGAATGTTGATTATAAACATATTCTTAGGAAGAGGACATGAACCAGTGCAGATAAAGGTTTCAGTTTTACATAATTACTGGGCTCTGCCACTGTAACAAACCCCGGTTCTACAGTAGGGAATGTATACATTAATTGAATGTAGATTATATCATCATTCAGTTTGCAGACATTTTGTAAAGTAAACCGTATTGCTCTTGACCTTTCATACTGGAAGAAATCTGCAATAGACAGTAGGCAACCAGTATGATTCCAGTCTGAACTCAGATCACGTGAGACTTTAATCATTGAACAAACAGACAATTAATAGCAGTTATACCATAGAAATGTCATGATCCAGCATCAAGGTCATAAACCATATTGCCAAAATGAACTCCAGAATACAACTACACTGTTATCCCTAGTAAAACTTGTTCCATTGATCAGTGTTTTGGAAGAACAGGTGATAAAACATTTTGACTAGCTGGTCTAAATTTTAATTACTCAGAGGTGGTTTTATTCTCCAAAAAATAAATGGCACACGGGCTCAAGGTGCACCGGCTTCAGTAGTTGTGGCACACAGGCTCAGTAGTTGTGGCCCTCTAGCTTAGTTTCTCTGTGGCATGTGGGATCTTCCCAGACTGGGGATTGAATCTGTGTCCCTTGCATTGGCAGGCGAATTCTTAACCACTCCATCACCAGAGAAGACCCAGAATCACAGTCTCCATTTTAATATACCTTAAGCCCAAAGAATCCATGGAAAATTGTTACAGAAAATAAGACAATAACATATTGTAAGGACTATAACAGAAGCCTATAGTACACAGTTCATATAGACACATTCCAAGCAGTTACAAAGTATATTAAAAGGTAGGCTGCAATTTTATTTTATTTTTTATTATTTTTTAACATCTTTATTGGAGTATAATTGCTTTACAATGATGTGTTATTTTCTGCTTTATAACAAAGTGAATCAGTTATACATATGCATATGTTCCCATATTTCTTCCCTCTTGCATCTCCCTCCCTCCCACTCTCCCTATCCCACCCCTCTAGGTGGTCACAAAGCACCGAGCTGGTCTCCCTGTGTTATGCAGCTGAGGGAGGCTGCAATTTTAAAAGAATAAGGTAAATTATACCCACAAACTCCCAATATTTCCTGAAACTTTGCAATCTGAAACCCTATTGTAGGAAACAGAAGATTCCAGGAGACATTCTACAAATGAAGGACTCTAAACCCTGTGGTTGGTTAAGGAATTCTGGAAGGAAGGTATCCTCACCCAAGGAGAGCAGGTTCCTATACTTCTCTAACATCACATCCCTGTAGAATTCCCACTGATCTTGGTCCATGCATTCTCACTCCTCTTGAGAGAAATCTATGGCCATATCCTGGAATGTCAGCAGTCCCTGATATTAAAAGTATACATGCCATGTGGCCATGAGAAGGTTCATAATGTGACCCAAGAAGAAAACAGCAAGTTAAGAGAACTGGTTTTAATTTATAAGAATGTCTTCAATTATCCACTATATATATATATATA
>NW_020171829.1:43102-81572 GCF_003031525.2 Neophocaena asiaeorientalis asiaeorientalis
TGTGTATTTCTCAGACAGAAAAGACATGTCGGGGTAGAAATGTACCTTTCAACTATTCATGGATACACAAGTACACTGGAGAGATTGTAAAAGTGCAGATTGTGATTTAGTAGGTCTGGTGGGCCTGAGTTCTCTTTTTTTTAACAAGCTTATTTATTTATTTATTTGCGGTACTTGGGCCTCTCACTGTTGTGTCCTCTCCCGTTGCGGAACATGGACTCTGGACACGCAGGCTCAGCAGCCATGGCTCATGGGCCCAGCTGCTCCATGGCATGTGGGATCTTCCCGGACCGGAGCACGAACCTGTGTCCCCTGCATTGGCAGGCAGATTCTCAACCACTGCGCCACCAGGGAAGCCCAAGCTTATTTTTAACTAGTCATGCCACAGTCTCTGATTCATTAATGACAATTGTGAATAGCAGAGACGTAATTAGAAAGGTAAAAATTAATATTTAATTTTGAACTTAAAGTGTTTTATGGATTTTACACCTTTAATAGGATAGTAAGCACAGCAGCAACAATCATTTGTGAATATTTAGTATAGACCATGTATCTTTCTAATATTTTTGTGTAGTATTCCAGGAAAAACACCTGGGTTGCGTTCACAGTGGGTGGGGCCCCAATACAGGGCCACCCCTCCAGGACCCCCAACAGGGCCCTAAGCTCCTGGTGGCTCCCTCCCCCAGTGCCCCCCTCCCTCACAGAAGGCCTCGGGGCAGAGTGGCCCCACCCCCTGTGCCCAGAACGGAGCCCATGTTTCCACAGAGCTGGAACTCCTGGCTGGGGGTCTCTTCCCTCCACCATCACAGAACTTCCCTGGAGATGAAGGGGAGGGTGGTCTCACTGAGGCTGCCGGCTCTGGAGGGGCCCCAGTGGCTGAAGCCACAACAGTCGTGGGGATAGCAGGCTGGGTAAGTGGGAGCTGACCCTCTGCCTGGTCCAGTGCCTGGGCAGCAGTGCAAGACCAGCTTCTGAGGGGCAGGGGTTCGCTGCTACCAGTGGCTGCTGTGTAGAAAGAGTGGCCACCAGCATCTGGTCCCGGGGAACTTCGGTTCCTCCTCTCGCCTCTGCCTTCGGCCTGGGTCGTGGGGCCTGGAGGGCATGAGGAGAGGGTCAGCCTGAGCGTCCTGAGGGGAAACATGGCAAGAGAGTCTCAGGGTCCGGCTGCAGCATCAGCGCCCCTCCTCCCGACTGCAGGGAAAGTGGCTGAAAACTCCTCCGGAGGCTTGCAGGCCACTTATTCAGCCCAGCCCCTCTGTGCTAGTTCCTCCCAGAGCAAAAGTACCAGGGGGAGGGGACAGGGCAGGGGACTGATGCAGGTAATGGGGAACATCAAAAGGTGATCCTTATTCCCAACGTGAGGAATGTAGCGCTTTTCTTTGTATGCGAAGATGCCAGAGTCTGGGCTCACTGAAATCCTTCCTTTGATATGCACCTCAGCTCTCTGGGGCCTGCATTCTGTATTTGCATATCCTGAGTTCTTCAGGGCCCGCAGTGGCTCACACTGGAGGGCTGCAAGTGCTGATGACTGTGACATCCTTTGTTTACTGAGATGGCAAGAAATATTCCATTTCCCACAGGCTTGAGGGGCAGACAGTGAAAAAGTGTCAGAGAATCTCACTCAGCATGTACTTTGGTTTACATATAGATAATATTTATACTTAACTGTGCTAACAGAGGTTCTCAAGTCCAATCAACTTGTACTACTGCCCTCTATGTATTAATTTCATCAATATCATAAGATAAATGCCTATAGAATTTACTTAATCCATTTAAATAGGATAATGATTTTTAAAGGAAACATAAAAGAAATATAACAACAAAACCTTTACCACTAAAGGTTGGGTCTGGAACAACCTAAATAAATGTTCCATTGTTAAAATATTGAAAGATGTATTCAATAGAAATATCAAAAAAATGACAAATGATAAGGGCAGCAGAATGTTGAAATGTTCTATCTTTATCATTAAAGTGGCAGAAAATCATTTATTAGTAGGCACTGGGGGCAGAAGATGCCTGATTTTATATCTTTGTCATATTTGTACAGTAGTTTCAACAAGTAACTTAAAGACAAAATGGAAAAACAAGGAGGTTTGTGCCTGAGATCATGTTGATGTGAAATCAGGGATGGCCACTTTGTGCCAGGTGAGTTAAGTTTACCTGGCAGGTAGACCGCAGAGCTCCTGAGAAGCAGGAGTTGGAATTTTTCTGCTGGGTGCCCCTTAGGTTCTGTGACTTGACTGATTGTGAGTCCTGTTTCTGGAAAGACCTCATCACAGGAAAAGGGTGGGAATAGAGTGATTTGGGGAGCAGCTAACAACATTCATCACAGCTCACAGCCTGAATGAATTTTAAAGAAACAGGAAAACAAATGCTTCTTATGGAATCAGAGAATGTGAGGGCTGGACAATCCCAGAAAATGAGGAACACCCGTCCCATTTTCCAGATAAGAAAACAGAGGCCCAGCAAGGTGAAATCCCTCACCCAAGTTGCACCCGTCTCTCCTCCCCACTACATGGTTCATGAAAGCAGGACTCTTCCTGTCATGATCACTGCTGAACTCCAAACAGGGCCAGGCATCTAGCAGCTGCTCCAAAACTTTTGGTTGACTTGATGAACAATGCTATTTCTTTCTTTCTCACTCTTATTCAGGACTGTGCCAAGAAATCACCAGGTTGCAATGTAATTCGATAAATGTAAATATTAATTGAGTTTTGTTTTTTTGAGGGCTTAGGCTTTGAAGGTAACAGACTTGGTTCAGATCCTGGTTCTGCCACTCAATAGCTGTTTGGCTACATCTAGCAGCTGCTCCCAAAATTTTGGTTGACTGTAGGAACAATGCTATTTCTTTCTTTCTCACTCTTATTCAGGATTGTGCCAAGAACTCCCCAGGTTGCAATGTAATTCAATAAATGTAAATATTAATTGAGTTTTGTTGTGATGAGGACTTAGGCTTTGAAGGGAACAGACTTGGTTCAGATCTTGGTACTGCCACTCAATAGCTGTTCGACTTTGGGAAAATTACTAGACCTCTCTGAGCTTATTTCCTCCTTTGTAAATTGGGGATAAATATATCTGAGCCAGCAGAGCACCTGCATGAGAGATGTGCACTAAATATTGGTCTTTCTCACTCTCCCACACCATCTCTCTGTTCTTCCCAGAGAATTTGTACAGAAGGATATAGTACTTTAAAATTAATTAATTTTTGGCTGCTTTGGGTCTTCCTTGCTATGTGTGGGCTTTCTCTGGTTGCGGTGAGTGGGGACTACTCTTTGTTGTGGTGCGTGGACTTCTTATTGCGGTGGCTTTTCTTGCTGCACTTGTTGTGGAGCACTGGCTCTAGGCACGCGGGCTTCAGTAGTTGTGGCCTGCAGGCTCAGTAGTTGTGGCACATGGGCATAGTTGCTCCACGGCATGTGGGATCTTCCCTGACCAGGGCTCGAACCCATGTCCCCTGCGTTGACAGGCAGATTCTTAACCACTGCACCACCAGGGAAGTCCAATATAGTACTTTATAAAGAGGGATTTTAACTTATTTCAGATAGTGTACATTTTTCTTGCAGGAAAGTTTATTCCACTATAGAAACATTAACATGCAATACCACTACAAATGCAGTATTCTATGGGTTAGATATTATCTGTAAATTTTATAAGTAATTGGGCAAATGCCAAAGCACTGGGTACTGGGGAGTAAGAATACTCAAATCTGGGGTGCCCCCACCCCAATTTCAAGAGCAGGTGTGTTTTTCAAATCCATATGTCATCTGGTCTTTGTTTCTCATCCATCCTCTGTGTCCACCTTTCTCAAGAAGGCTCAGATCCTCCGCTTTCACACCCTTCCGGCTGGCTGTGCCCCAGCTCCCGTCCTGGAACCTCTGCATACATGGGTGTGCCTGCTCTCTCTGTGCATCACCAGCTTTTCCAGGGAGCTTCTGTATCGTGCACTGCTTGCTGTAACCCAGAGTACCTTGACCCTTCTGGTACATGAAGTACACTCTCATCACCATGAGTGCACGCCCATCCCCTTACCTTATATCCTGCCTCTAAGCCAGGCTTGGGGGTGACTACAGTGTACATTCAGCTATGTGAGCCGCTGGGATCAAGTGAAGTTCCCAACTTTTGAAGTTGCAGGCTTGAGGGGCACACAGTGATTTAAAGTTGGGCCACCTGACTTAAAGGGGGGGGGCTGATTGATTTAAAGCCAGGGCAGCTGACTTAAAGCCTGCATCCCTCAGCTACAGGACAAGACCAACTTTGGCGGTACACGGCTTTGCTCCAAGCCAGCACTGCTGTTCAGGGAGAGCTTCCAATAGTGTCTTAGTGCAGGGGGACTTGGTCAGTTGTCTTGCCACTGTCCTCAGAGTGAGGCCACCTGCTCTTCTGGAGGAGAATCAGGGAGGGGCAAGTGCAGAGTCCTGGCTGCTGTTGCGGCACCTCTTGTCTGATGGCAGGGAAGTGGGGGCGGGGCTGTGTGGTGTCCTGGGGCTGGAGTCACCAGGTCGACTCAGCCTCTCAGCCTTCTAACCTCCCCCCACACACCCTGCAAGAGTTTCCAATAATATGTAGTTGCGCCTTAGGTTCTCAGTTTTCAAACTCATACCCTGGCTCCCAGGTCCCTTGATTCAGCCAATTCCTCTGTGCTCTTTCGTCTATTAGTTACAGTCCCAGAGGGAGGGGCTGGAGGGACCCTGGCAACACTGGGCTCAGCTGACTAAAGAGAGCTGGGGCCTGCGATCTCACGTATGTGTGAGGACCCTCAAGGCAGAATCAAGGGGGCCAGTTAGAGGCAGTCCTTGCTGCCTCAAGTGAGTATGGATCACCATCGGGTGGGGAGCATGCTGAGCACTTAGAAGTACTGTTAGGAGGATGTGTTCCTCCCTCAGCTTCAAGGAGGTGGGTGGGCTTCAGGGCTCCAGTTTCCCTCCAGGCCTCCAGGTCCGACTACATCCCAGTGGCCTTGCAGACCTGCCATCCTGTGTCAGAACTTGTCAGGCTCCAGGAAGAATCCAGACTGAAGAGATTGTACCTGAGCGCTCCAGCTTAAGAAGTGCTGTCCCTGGGGAACCAACAGTGGAGAGAGGAAGGGTGAAGGGAGTAGGGGGGTGGAATAGGGAGGGATGGCTGCCCTGGGAGACGTTGAGAGAGAAATATCAACCCCCACAACCCTTGCCCCTGCAACTGACCCATTGATGCCATAGAATCTCAGGGCCTTTTAGTCAGAGATGCCTCTGTTTCTTTACTCCTGTGTTCAAAACTATGCAAAACCAACTCTTCATCCTCTTGCTGCCTTGCCAATACTTTTAAAGCACTGTTCTTTTGAAGCACTCATTCCCTAAACTGCAGTTTGGAGCTATCCCAGCTATTTAAAAGTGTTCTCCTTAAACAAAGACTAAATTCTACTCTTTTGGAAAAATGACCTTCACTTCAGAGATCGTCTTTTCTGCCCATTCCTTCCTTCTATTTCCGTCTTAAAAACCCCTGTGCTCAAAGTGCTTGGTGATTTATATTTTGCTTGATGTCAAAAAGAAACCTTCCCCATGCACCCCAAAAAGCTTTCCTGGAACATAGGTCTTTCAAAACCATGACAGTGTTTTACAATTAGTATACACTGGGTAGACTGCCTAGCAATCCCTGCAAGAGCCAGAGGTGAGCGACACCTTTACTTATTTGATTGGATGCCCTTCAAGTTTAGGAAGGTCCCATTCTTATGCCTCAGCAGATAAGACAGAGCCCTGGATGGCTGTGACTGTGATTAGATAACTTCTGATGATTTTATTTCCCTTACTGATCTGCTGCTTCTAGATTAAATTCATTTTATTACCTGTCCTTTTTTTTTTTTGCGGTATTTGGGCCTCTCACTGTTGTGGCATCTCTCGTTGCAGAGCATAGGCTCCAGACACGCAGGCTCAGCGGCCATGGCTCACGGGCCCAGCCACTCCACATCATGTGGGATCCTCCTGGACCAGGGCACAAACCCGTGTCCCTCGCATTGCAGGCAGACTCTTAACCACTGTGCCGTAACGGAAGCCCTACCTCTCCAGTTTTAAAGAAAGACTGACAAAGTCACTGTAATAGGTCAAGAGTCTGAGCTCAGGGTTGGTCAAAGGTACTCACAGGGAGGAAGGAGGATAAAAATATGTGGGTAAAATAGGAGGGTTGGCAAGTACAGCCAGGACAACCGTGTTCACCGTGCATACTAATAAAGGCCAGAATCTCCTCATTTATCTCTGGTGGGAAGTTCTGATGGTTTCACAGGATCAAACTCAAATCATATTCAAACTAGGGGGCTTCCCAAAGGGTGCTGAAGCACCGGCAGAGCCCACCTGCACTCCCACTTTGGCAACCCAGTATCACAGTTTGGTTTGGAGATGGGGTTGCTGTAACCTTAAGGAGGTGAGCAGAGAGGAGGAGTTGATTACCAGTCTCCTCTGACTCTCTGGCCCAAATTACCTGGCTTCACATAGGGGACAGAGTTTTGTTTTCAGCAGCTGATGGGGCATTTCTAGGCTGGTGGGGTTGCCCAGTGGCCCGACAGCCTGACATGCTGTCTGCAGTGGGACCACCCTTTTTTTCTCCAGAATCTGTACATCAGGAGGTGCATGGTTGTGGAAGTCCATTCACCGCCCCCTCTAAGGGGGATGCACCTTCCCTGGCTGTACCCTGTGATCACCAGGTACTTGAAGTGAATGCAAGTTTTTTGACTTCAAGGAAGAGCTCACATAACCCCTTCTGCCTCATAATCTGTAGGATTTACTATAATGGAAGGACATTATAAAGAACAGGTAGAAAACTCACCTGTTGTTCTCCATATAGGAGTTTATTTTGCATGAATCCCTCCTACATGAGTAGATAGCAGAGATTTATTTTTGTTCCCGTGTGTGTAGTTGTGGCAGAGGATGTAGGTATGGTGATTTGAAGCCCTCAAAGAAATATATTCAGAATTCTCAAGACTTCTCTTGTTTGGAACCAAAAGAGACCTGGAAAAGGAGGAAAAGAAAAGGAGGAGGGAGAACGAATAACTGGTTCTCAGTAAATTCACCTTCCTCGTTGATTGTTCTGTCTTCTCATTTCTTTTAACTTCTATGTAGGTCTAATGGAATAATGTAGAAAGGCTGATTTTTATGCTTTAAAAGATTTTACATCACAAAGAAACTAGAAGTGGCTAACAGAACTTATTCAAATCCATGTTACATAGAGACTTTGATATTAAATTTGTATACTAAAACTGGTTAATCCAAATTTTCTCTTTCTTTTTGAGTGAATATTTGTAACATATTTTTATAGATAATAATTCATCCTAGATATACAAAATTGTGAGAATCGGTACCATTTTTCACCACTTAAATGAATAGATTGTACACTCTAAATGCCAATGTTGTGTCTTACATGTTGTTTTTTAATTCCTTGATTTCCTTGTGTTTATTTAATTGATTTTTATCTAATAATCGGTGTCTCCCCTTTATTGTTTTTTACTTTATATTTTATTGATCTATAGTTAATTTACATTATTATATTAGTTTCAGAGGTACAACATAGTGATTCATAAATGTTTAGGTTGTTCTCCATTTATACTTATTACAAAAGAGTGGCTCTATTCCCCATGCTATAGAGTACGTCACTGTAGATTATTGATTTTATATGTAGTGGATTCTTCCTCAGAATCTCCTACTACTATTTTTCTCCTCCACCCTGTCTCTCCCTGCTGGTAACCACTAGTCTCTTCTTTAATCTGTGAGTCTGTTTTTTTGTTGTTGTTATTGTATTCAATTTTTTCGATGCCACATGTAAGTGATAACCTACCAGGCTTGTTTTCTCTGCGGCTTATTTTACTAAGCATAATACCCTCCTAGTCCATCCATGTTCTTGCAAATGGCAAAATTTCACTTTTTGCTGAAGTCATCATAAAAAACCTTTTTTATCCCCTAGCCTACTGATGAACACTTAGTTTGACTATATATCTTGGCTATGGTATCTTGGCTATGGCAAAAAACACTATTATGAACATTGGTGTACAGTTATTTTTCTGAAATAGTGTTTTTGTTTTCTTCTGATATACCCAAGAGTGAAATTGATGGATATTATGGTAGTTGTATTTTTAGTTTTTTGTGGAAACTCCATTCTGCTGTCCACAGTAGCTGCACTACTTCACATTCACATCAAGAGTGTACAAGAGTTTCCCTTTCTCCACATCCTCATTAACCTTTGTTATTTGTGACCTTTTTGATGACAGCCATTCTGACAAGACTGAGGTGATATATCTCATTGTTTTGATTTGCATTTTATTGCCGATTAGCTATGTTTAGCATCTTTGTGAGTTCTGGCTGTCTATCTGTATTTTTTCCTTGGAAAAATGTCTATTTAGGACTTCTCATTTTTTTAAAAAAAGATTTTGGGTGTTGTTCTGATATTGAGTTGTATGTGCTGTTTCTGTAGTTTAGACATGAACACTTGTTTGGTCATCTTTTTGGTGTTAACCTCTTATCATGTGCAAATATTGTCTGTCCTTCAGCAGGTTGGCTTTTCATTTTGTCTTTGGTTTCCTTTGCTGTGCAAAATCTTTTAAGTTTAGTGAAGTCCCATTTGTTTATTTTTGCTTTTGTTTCATTTGCCTTAGTAGACTGAACCTAAAACTGTTGCTATCATTTATGTTGAAGAATGTTCTGTATTTGCCTCTAGGGTTTTTGTTGTCCTACATTTAGGTCTTTATTCAGTTTTGCATTTATTTTATATATGGTGTGCTAGAATACTCTAATTTTATTCTTTTCCATGTAGCTGACCAGTTTTCCCAGTACCACTTATTGAAGAGACAGTTTTTTCTCCATATTGCCTGCTTTGTCATAAATCAATTAAATATAAGTGTGTGGGCTTATTTCTGGGATCTCTATTCTATTCCAGTGAAATTTGTGTCTGTTTCTGCTCTGGTCCGATTCTCTTTGATTACTGTCACTTTGCAGTATAATCTGAAGTTAAGGTGTGTGATGCCTCCAGCTCTGTTCTTTCTCAAAATTGTTTGGCTATTTGGGGTCTTTGTGTTTCTATACAAATTTTAAAATTACTTTTTCAAGTTCTGTGAAAATGATTTGGTATTCTGATAGGGATTGCATTAAATCTGTAGATTGCCTTTGGTAGTATGGTTATTGTAACAGTATTAATTCTTCCAGTCCATGCACCTGCTATATTTTCCCATATTTTTCTGTTGCCTTCAACTTCTTTCACCAATGGCTGATAGATTTCTGAGTACATGTCTTTTACCTGCTTAGGTGTGTTTGTTCCTAGGTATCTTATTCTTTTTGGTGTGATTGCATATGGTATTGTTTTCTTAATTTTTTTCTTTCTGACGGCTTTGAGTTTTGTTTTTTCTAATTCCTTCAGGTGTAATGTTAAGTTGTTTATTTGATATTTCTCGTTTCCTAAGAATAAGCTTGTATCACTATAACTTTTTCTTGTTTCCTAAGAATAAGCTTGTATCACTATAACTTCCGCCTGTGAACCTCGTTGGCTGTGTCCCATTGATTTTGGATCATTGTGTGTTCATTTTCATTTGTCTTGGGTGTTTTTAGAATCCCTCTTTAATTTCTTCAGTGTTCCTTTCTTCCCCTTTTATTCCCTTCATCTGTGATGGGAGGACTATCTTTAATATTATGTTTGGATTTCTTTCAGTTGTGTGTGTGTGTGTGTGTGTGTGTGTGTGATTATTTTAGTTGCTGAGCTCTTAATTTCACATGGACAGTAATACCCTGCATTGTTACTCTGCTCTCCCACAGTTACTGAATTTGACCTTATATTTTACATCTACTTGTTTTGTATTCCTGGAGCTGGTGTGTGCCTATTGTTGTATGAGGCTGATCCCACTGCTAGAGCAGGTTTGCTGTTGAGTAAGTCCAAGCTCCATCCAGTCCCTGTGCAGTAATCACCTGCCAATGATGAGGCTGATTCCAGGCAAGAGGAGGCTCACTTGTCAGAGGGGCCAGGGACTCTGGGGCTGGTGCCTGTCCACTGAGGTGTGGAGGCTGGTCCTGGGGCTTTTGGTGGCTGGGCCCATGTCCAGGGGCAGCTGTGCTTTGAGAGTGTCTGAAGGCAGTCTGTTTCCTGATGGATGGGGCTATGCCCCTGCTCAGTTAGTTGCTTTGCCTGCAGCATCCTAGTACTTATGTCTATAGTCTGGTGGATATGGGTAGAGCTAGGTCCTGAGGCTAAAAAGATAGAGGGAGGATTCTGAAATTATGCTTGCTGGTACCAGTTGCCACAAGGTAGAAGGAGCTCCCCCAAATGGCTGCTGCCAGTGTCTATGTCCCTGAGGCTGTGCTGTAGTTTCCTCTTGCCTCCCTGGGAGACTCTCTAAGATCAGGAGGTAGGTGTGACCCAGGATCCTTTCCAATGACTGCTTCTGTTCTGATTCTCGGGTCATGTGGGCTTTTGTGAGCATCTTTTTTGTGTGTGTGTGGTACACAGGCCTCTCATTGTTGTGGTCTCTCCCATAGTGGAGCACAGGCTTGGAACACGCAGGCTCAGTGGCCATGGCTCACGGGCCCAGCTGCCTCGCTGTATGTGGGATCCTCCTGGACTGGGGAATGAACCTGTGTCCCCTGCATCAGCAGGCAGACTCTCAACCACTGTGCCACCCAGGAAGCCCTGTGAGCATCTTTTAAGTATAGAATCTATATTTCCCACAACCCTCTGGCTCTCTGGAAAATAAGCACTACTGGTATTCAAAGCCCAACTTTCTAGGAACTCTTCTTTCCAGCACAGTATCCCTGGGCCTGGGAGCCTGATGTTCTGTTCATACACCTTGCTACCTGGGAGCACCTCAGAAATTGTAATTATTCTCCCATTTGTGAGCCACCCACCTGGTGGTATGGGTCTTGACTCTATTGAGATTTTTCCCTTCCTTCTTGTCTTGCCGAGGTGCCTTCCTTATATCTTTAGCTCTAAAACATCTTTTATGGTAGGTCCCGGCCTTTTTCATTAATTGCTGTTCTGTAAACAGTTTTGACTTTGGTGTGCCCATGAGAGGCATCAAGCTCTGCGTCTTTGAATGTTACCATCTTGGACGATCTCTCCACTTCATTCTTAAATCATATTATTTAATTTTTCTTAGTATCTTATTTGATTAGCAACAGTTTGAAATTTATTATCACTCATGTTTACTTCTCCTGTTTTAAAAAATTGAATAGTGCATTCATTCATTTTGAAATGAAGGTAGTGACTTGTGAATTTCCATACGTCAAAAATCAAGGATAGGACAAAAGGCTTTTCTACCTGTGTTACCCTGAAATTCTACACCCCACCTCAGCCTTGGGATTAACCTCTTGCACCCATGCTCACCTTCTGTTTTTGGGCTGTTAACCATCACTGCATTGGTATGTGTGTTGACAAAGTGAACTCTAGTCTTTCCAGTTTTTGTGTTTTGTTTTTTGGATTAGGGAACAGTCCTACTATGAATGTACATTTACTGGTCTGCTGAAGTTCATATATAAACCTGTCAAGCATATTACCAGAATTGGGATTGCTTATATATACACTTTGATAAATTTTAGAGACAATGGTAGAACCGAAGTAAATTGTATTTCAAATCCCACAATATTCTCACACCATGAAAACCCTTCCCTTTTTAATATATTTGTGTGTATTTTATCTTTATGCCCATACTATATTTCCCAGAGATGGGTAAGTTTGCTAGAACATTTACTGTATTGTTCAAAGTCAGGCGTTTAGTGGTTTAACATGATCATATTTCCATGAACTTGCAAATGCAAGATCTTCTCTCACACTATCTTTTACTCCCTGCTGTTTTATATTGCCCTCCTAATTCTCAGTCCTGGTCTTTCTTTATGTTCTTCATCAACCTGGATAGGTTATACTATTTTCTCCCTTATTCAAGACCAATAGAATAGAATAGAACACCCAGAAATAAACCCTGATATATGGACAAATGATTTTTGACAAGTTGCCAAGACATTTCAAAGTAGGAAGGATAGTATATTCAACAAATGGCGCTGAGAGGTCCTGTTGTCAACATGCAAAAGAAGGAAGATGGACCCTTACCTAACATCATAGGTAAAAATTAATGAAAATGTATTAAGAAACTAAATATATGGCTTAATAAAATAAAAAGTCTTTGAAGAAGACTCACGACAAGAGCTTCATGACATTGGATTTGGCAGTGTTTTCCTCAATATGAAAAGAAGGAACAACAAATGTACAGCTAACAAAAAAAATAAACAATTTGCAGTACATAATTTTAAAAAATGTGTATAAAAGAAATGCAAACAGAATAAAATGGCAATCCACAAGATGGGAGAAAATATTTGAAAGCCATCTATCTGACAAGAGATTTCTATTCAGAATATACAGAGAACTCCTACAATTCAACAAAAAGTAAACACCCTGATTCAAAAATGGATAAAAGAGTTGAGTAGTTGGTTCTTCAAAAAGATGTACAAATGACTAAGCACTTGAATAAATGCTCCAAATCACTAAATGCATGTTTATATATTTGTGTGCATGCAATCACACACAAGCACACAGACACATACACAAGCAGAAAACAAGTATTGGTGAGGATGTGAAGGAGTTGGAAGCATTGTGCTATGTTAGTGGGAATGTAGAATGATACAGCGGCTCTGCAAAAGAGTATGGCAATTTTTCAGATATTGAAAAATAGATTTACTACATGATCCAGGAATTTTACTATGAGATATACCCAAAGGTATTGAAATCAGGGTCCTAAAGAAATATTTGTACTCCAGTGTTTAGAGCAGTAATAATTACAGTAGCTAAAATATGAAAGTAACCTAAGTGTTCATTCACTAGTTCCTAGATAAGCAAAGTGTGGTATACCCATATAATACAACATTATTCAGTGTTAAGAAGGAAAAGATCTAAGAATATGCTACAACATGGATGAATCTTGAGGAAATTTAGCTACCAAAATGCCATTTTTGTGACTTTTAGTGAGTCATAACTATACAACTACTTATTTCAATTATATGGGGTATTTCGTGTAGTCAAAACCATAGAAATTGGGATGGTAGTGATGCTTTTCAGGTGGTTGTGGAACAAAAAGGGAAGTTATGTTTAAAGGATATACAGTTAACAGTTTAAAAACGTAGAAAGGAATTAAAAAGATAAGTGGTGATGTTCATCGCCTAATAATATGAATGTATTTAATATCACTGAACGGTGCACTTTATAATAATTAACATGTTATATTTTATGTTATTTGATTTTACTAACATACAAAGTTGGGAAAGAATGTAATATCAGGAAAGGGAGTGGCCCTGGGATAGAACAGAGAGTAATCAGAAGGGTGAGACACTGCATATGTTGAAGAAGAAGAGCTGAGAGTCTTCATTGGACAGAAGAGACTTTATAAGAAAGAAAAGAAATTACTGTGAGGGTGTATTAAATAGATAACTGTGGGTGTACTGCTATCTCCCATGGGTTATCTTAAAGAGTCTTTAATAAAGTCCATAAGGCTTGCTGAAGCTTTTTTAAAAACTGGATTCCCTAGGAGTTAATTAGAGGGTGGTACTTAAGTCTATGTCTAGGTTGACAGATTTTGCAGGAAAGATGAATCTGAGAACAGTGGAGGTCTTGAGAGTGTAAGTACATGGAAATTAGAAAAAACATAATAAAAGGAATTAGGAAAACTTTGGACTTCGAAGGTTATGTATTACTGAGTCAGACCTGAGGTTTCTAAGGAGTTATATACAAAGTTGCTCTTTGGATTACTTGTTGATAAAGATAAGTGGAAAAACTAGAGTCGTTTCCAAATGTAGGTAAGATATAATGAGAGGATGGAGGTGGAAAGTAGGGAGGCCCAGAGAAAAGTAGGAAGGTCATATTGGGTCAAGGTGGTGGTAATATCCAGCAGAACAGATGGTAGGGCAGACTATGGATTCATCTTTTTAATTTCGGATCCCCACCTCATCCTTAATAATTCTTTGGGAATATTTCATTGCTCTGTGATGCAGGTACAGAATTAGAGTGAGGAGACTACACCCTCAGTGTCCAGCTGTCTGAGTCCTCAGTGTGCTCCAAATGATGGAGAACTATTTCTTCTTTATGAGAAGAGTTAGTACCTCGTAGCTAAGCTTATGCTGGAGCATATGCAATATTGATTCCATTTTATATATACTGTTGGCATGGAGGTTCCTCCTCCTCTTTTCCTGACCATTATGAAATGAATCTATATTTCTCAATATTTAGGTATATCAGATAAATACATTAAGTAAAGGAATCTTATATATTGTTCCATGTATAGTTTGCTCTTTCTTGTTTCTCTTTTACCTTTACTAAATTAGCACAGGGAGAGACCTTGAAATGTTCTAATCAGGAGAGATTAGAACTTCATATTTCTAGAGAGGTTGGTTGGACAGAGCAGGGGTCCCAGTGAGAATCAAAGCTTCTGTTTCTACTTGGAAGTGTACCTGTATAGAGTACAGGGCTGCAAAAAATATCCTAGAATATTGCAATATCCCTACAGGAGATCATTAAGAGAGGCAGGATCTGGTATGTGATCAGTGTACTATGACATGTTTGTCAGTCATCTGATGTGAGATTCTCAGAACCAATCCCATATGGTAGGGCTGAGTGCAGAGTGATGAAGAACCTGTAAAAGCCTTTGATTGCATGTTAAAGATGAAGCTCTGATTTTGGGGAGAATTTTCTTACCTGACTGAATGTCACCCTTCTGTGGAGATGAGATTCTGTGCTTTTCCTCTCTTGATGACCACTGACTAAAAATCATTAGAGGATCATGTCTATAAAGCATTCTTTATTTAATTTATTAAAGAAGAAAACATTTTTATCCATTTTCAAATTGAGGATCAAGGGGAATGACATCAGTGAAAATGTCAGAGTAGGGAACTCTGGCTTGTGTCCACCGCCAGAAACACTGACATACGTGGTAAAACCTGTCAGAGTGATCTTATCAACACATGTAAGTTTTCTTTTCTTTTTTGCCCTGTAGATTTATCTTTCATTGAAGCTTAACTTTCTACAGAATGTGGAGAATAAACACGGAAGTAGAAACTGTATTTCTTGATGAGAGAATCGCTAAGTCACATTAGCTGTTCTGAGCTATGTCTTACTCACTGTGACTGTAATTAAAACAAACAAAGAAACAAAACACTTTTTTTTGTAAGTTAGTTCTGACATTTCCTCGTTAAAGACAAGATACAGACTTAGATCTACCAGAATTGAGCAAAATTTTGATTGTACCTGTGTTGAATATATGAGTATGACCTACTACAAATCTTCATTATACTTATTGCCACAACTGACAAATTCTTTTTTCCACTCCTGATATGTTGCATGTAAGGAATACATAGGTCACTAACCCCAGCTGGTCACAGGTAAACTCTGCCACATGGATTACTGCATGTTTTCCTGCTGGAAGACCACACATTCTCGAGTATCATGCCTGCAGAGTATCTGGGCTCTTCTTTTTACTGGATAAAGTTTAATCACCTAATTTTATGAGAAACATATAAATTGTATTTGCATATTCTTCAGGTTTTTATTTATCCATTCTCTTTCAAGTCCTAAGTGTAAATATTAAATTGGTTTCCAAGAGGGTGGTAAATAAGACAGCTACATTTATGCTCCAAAATTAGCAATAAAGCATAGTACAATTGTAAATGCATTAATGTGTGATTAATATGTAGATACTTATGTAAATGCAATTTTAGTAATGCTTTGTGGAGAACTTCAGAATCTGGGTATTAAAAAAAAAGAATAAGTTCTTGAAACTCTCAGGGAATTATAGAGAAGTCTTTGTATCTATAAATATCAATCTGAAATAATGCATATTCTCAGAAATAATCTAGACATAAAATTGTAGGAAAACACTTCATGAAATGAAAGAGCATGTGATGGCCATACAAGAAAAAGAATATTCTCAGAGAATAATGAACAGTGTGGATTTCAGCAGAAGGGTAATACAGATTCAGAGAGTAATACTTTGGAGAGCCTAATTATGAGTTCCTCATATTTCATCTTTGGAGAGACGGTAGTCATTTGAAATATGATGTTATAAAATGACGTTAACATACTTAAATACTTTCGTTTAGAAATAACCACTTAGAATCAGAATAAATGAAAGAGAACAGAAAAATATGTTTTTGTTGATTTTTGAAGATCTCAGGTGAGTGATGATAATTTAAAATACATGATGTCTTTCACTGCAAAATAAAGGAGCTATTACAGTGGAGGATTCCTGGACTGAATGTCAATATTATGACAGTGTGAGTGTGTTTCGTGTTTGGTAATTGCAATCATTGTTGCTTTTGTTGTGGTCATCCATTTACAATGCTTGGTGTCAGTTGATTTATCTCTTGTAAAAATAAAAAACAGTCTGTGTGTGTGAAAAAAATATACATGATGTCTTGATAAAGTTCTATGGAATTTGAGATCTGGAAAAAAGCATTTCTTTTCTGTAATGCTAGGATGCTAATTGGACATTTTTGCAAGAAGGAGATTTCAGGATGCAAATCTCGTGTCTCTAAGGTGGGAAGTCAGTTCATGGAGGAACATTCTATTAAACTTGTGTGAGTGCAGAAATATTTCTTTGGAAGGAAGAGGTCACGAATCCCTTTTTAACAGTTAGTGGTTTATAGTATACAGAATGAGCAAAATGGCTATTTCTGAACTTTAGGAAAAAAAATATAATTTTTCTGCATTTATATTATGAAGCTGATGTAGAATATCAAAAATTCTTTATTTTGAGAAACAATGTAATCAATTTGACGTAATTCATATATATTGAACCTGTGGTACACAAACACAATAAAACATTCAAAAAATCTTTTGCACTTAAGAAATATTTTCTAGTGTAGTTGATTTACAATGTTGTGGGGTTTTAAAATACATGTTTATTGGAGTATAATTGCTTTATAACACTGTATTAGTTTCTGCTTTACAACAAAGTGAATCACCTATATGTATACATATATCCCCATATCTCCCCCTCTTGCGTCTCCCTCCCACACTCCCTATCCCACCCCTGTGGGGGACATAAAGCACCGAGCTGATCTCCCTGTGCTCTGCGGCAGCTTACCACTAGCTCTTTTACATTTGGTAGTGTATATATGTCAGTGCTATTCTCTTACTACGTCCCTGTCTCCCCTTCTGCCCTGTGTCCTTAAGTCCTTTCTCTACATCTGTGTCTTAATTCCTGCCCTGACACTAGCTTCATCAGTACCATTTTTCTAGATTCCGTATATATGTGTTCGCGTACGGTATTTGTTTTTCTCTTTCTGACTTACTTCACACTATATGACAGACTCTGGGTCCAAGCACCTCACTACAAGTAACTCAATTTTGTTCCTTTTTATGGCTGAGTAATACTCCATTGTATATATGGGCCACATCTTCTTTATATATTCATCTGTCGATGGACATTTAGGTTGCTTCTATGTCCTGGCTATTGTAAATAGTGCTACAGTGAACTTTGTGGTACATGTATATTTTTGAATTATGGTTTTCTCCGAGTATATGCCCAGTAGTGGGATTGCTGGGTCATATGATAGTTCTAATTTTAGCTTTTAAGGAGCCTCCATACTGTTCTCCATAGTGGCTGTATCAGTTTACATTCCCACCAACAGTGCAGGAGGGTTCCCTTTTCTCCACACCCTCTGCAGCCTTTATACATTGTTGTATTAATTTCTGCTGTGCAGAGAAGTGATTCAGTTATATATATATATATATTTTTTTTCCATTATAGTTTATCACAGGATATTGAATATAGTTTCCTCTGCTATACAGTAGGTCTTTGTGGTTTGTCAAACCTATGTAGAATAGTTTTCTTCTGCTATTCCAAAACTCTCAATATTTCCATCACTTTCTCCTTGGCAACCACAACTCTGTTTTCTATATCTGTGTGTTTGTTTCTGTTTCACTGACATGTTCATTTGTGTCCTGTTTTCGATTCCACATATAAGTGATATTATATGGTATTTGTCTTTCTCTTTCTGACTTACTTCACTTAGTATCATTATCTCTCGGTCCATCCATGTTGCTGCAAATGGCATTATTTCATTCTTTTTTTATGTCTGAGTAATATCTATTGTATATGTATACCACACCTTCTTTATACATTCATTTTTCAATGAACATTTAGCTTCTTTCCATGTCTTGGCTATTATAAATACTGCTGCAATGAACATAGGGTTTTATGTATCTTTTTGAATTATAATTTTGTCTAGATATATGTCCACAAGTGGGATTGCTACATAATATTGCAACTCTCTTTATAGTTTTTTTTGAGAAACCTCCACACTGTTTTCCATTGTGGCTGCACCAACTTACATGGCCACTAACAGTGTAGAAGGGTTCCCTTTTCTCCATACCCCATCCAGCATTTGTTAATTGTAGATTTTTAAAATGATGGCCATTCTGATCAGTGTGAAGTGATACCTCATTGTAATTTGGATTTGCATTTCTCTAATAATTAGTGATGATGAGCGTCTTTCATGTGCCTATTGGCTATCTGTATGTCTTCTTTGGAGAAATGTTTATTTAGGTTTTCTACCCATTTTTCTATTGAATTATTTGTTATTTTGTTATTGAGTTGTATGAGCTGTTTGTATAGTTTGGAAATTAAGCCCTTGTGAGTCTCATCATTTGCTAATATTTTCTCCCAGTCCATAGGTTGTATTTTCATTTTGATTATGGTTTCCTTTGCTGTGCAACAGCTTGTAAGTTTGCTTAGTTCCTCTTTCTTTTTTGCTTTTACAGTAAGTCACCTACATATGAACAAGTTCTCTTCCAAGGGTGCGTTTGTAAGCCCAATTTGTTTGTAAGTCCAAAAAAGTTAGACAAGGTACCCAACTTACACAGTCGGCTGTGTGGTATTGTACCGTAATAGGTTTATAATACTCTTCACACAAACAATACATAAAAAACAAACACAAAGATAAAGAAAACATTTTTAATATCACAGTACAGTAACTTGAAAAGTACAGTAATACAGTACAACAGCTGAGATACTCGGGCTGGCATCGAGGGAACAGGCGAGAAGAGTTACTGATTAGAGGAGGGAGAGGAGGTGGGAGAAGGTAGAGGTGAAGGATTATCAGCAGTAGGAGACAGAGAGCAAGCTGCCATTTCACTCATACCTGATGTTGATGGCACAAGTTCTGGTTCCTTGCTGGATTTAATTCTATCTACCCTCTTGAAAAAATGATCCATTGATGTCTGGGTCGTAGCTCTTTTTTTCTCATCATAGATGACAAGGTAGCACTGGATTTCATTCTGAATGGCTGCTGCCACCTTTGGGTACCATTCTAGGTTCGGGCCCTGTGCCACACAAACTAACAGTGCTTCCTCAAGTAAAGAAGATTCCCTTGCCATTTTCTGTGTCGTGAATCTCTTCAGTTCTTCATTTACTTCTTCTTCTTCCTGTCCCTCTTCATCTTTTCTCTGGGCCTCCAATTCCATCAGTAAGCTCCTCATGTTGCACAGCAAGGAGTTTAATGAAATAGTTCTCTTGCAGATCTAGCTCCAGCTTCTCATGAGGGTCACTACGTTGCTGAAGACCTCTTCGGACTTCTGATCTACCTTCTCAAATCCACAAAAATCATGAACAAACTGTGGGCAAATGTTCTTCCAAACCCCATTCATGGTGACCACCATACCCTCACACCATGCAAAGTCAATGTTTTTATGGTCTTGTAGATGTTACAGTCCTTCCAAAGTTGTCCCTAGATTGTTCCTGATTTGTCACTTACCTTCACTGCCTGACAAAAAGTGTGACAAAAATAATATTTCTTGAAAGTCGCTCTAACTCCCTGGTCCATAGGTTGGATGAGCAACATAGTATTCGGTGAGAGATGCACTACTTTGACGTTGGGATGAAAGTCATCCATGGATGGGGGGTGGCTCAGAGTATTGTCGAGCAGCAAAATAATGTTTTGCTGGAACATTCTTCTCCAAGCAATATTTCTCTACACCTGGGATAAAGTGGTGGCAAAACCAGTCCTGGAACGTGGCCTGTGTATACAGGATTTGGGGTTACATTTCCACACAACAGGAAGAGAGCCCTTGGCTATGTGTTTAAGGGTTATTGGGTTCTCTGAATGATAAACTAAGAGAGGCTTCAGCTTCAATTCACCAGAAGCATTGCCACAAACAACAGTTAGCCTATCCTTTGCTGTTTTACAGCCCAGCATCAACTTTTCCTACTTACTGATGTAATTTTGGTCTGGCATCTTCTTCCAGTACAGTTGTGTCTCAACCACATTAAAAACCTGGCTGGGTAAATACACACCATCATCAATAATTTCTCAAAGTGTTTCTGGAAGTTCCTGGACAGCTACCCTATCTGCACTTGTTGCCTCTCCACTTACTTTTACATTGTGAAGGTTGGCTCTAGCCTTGAACCGATGAAACCAGCCATGGCTGGCATTAAAAGACGTGCCCTCTGATTATTTGCCATGTTTCTCCTTCAAGTCTCCATAAAGGCTTTTAGCTTTCTCTTGAATCAGCATTAAGCTGAGCAGGACTCAGTGCTGATGTTGATCCTGTATCTGCACACTGAGAAGTTTCTCCATCTCCTCCATCACTTTTCCATGCTTCTTCAATATTTTGTCAACATCATCAGCACAGCAGACTTCACATGTTCCATGATCTTGTCCTTGTTCTTTAGATTCATGCCAATGATTGAATGATTCATGTTATAAGAATGAGCGATGTCTAACATCTTTTTGCCTCGCTCCACTCTCTCAATTACTTTCACTTCTTTTTCCATCATTATCGCTTCTCCATTCTTAACAGTACCAGCTACATTACCGCTGCTTTTACGCTTGCTTCCAGACATCTTGGGCTTGACATAAAGGTACTGTACTACTGTAGTCTATACAGTACTGTAAAGAACACAAAAGCACAACCACTTATAGAGGATGCACGCATATGACAATGTATGCCAGACACGTGAACTAACTTACATGTGAATTGGACATACGAATGGATGTTTGCATCTTTCATATGTAGGCGACTTACTGTATTTGTACTGCCTAGGGAGAACTACCTAGGAAAACTGTGGTATGATTTATGTCAGAGAATCTTTTGCTTATGGTCTCTTCTAGGAGTTTTAAGGTGTCCTATCTTATATTTAAGCATGTAAGCCGTTTTGAGTTTATTTCTGTGTATGGTGTGAGGGTATGTTCTGACTTCACTGATTTGAATACGGCTGTCCAATTTTCAAAACCACTTGCTGAAGAGACTGTCTTTTCCCCATTGTATATTCTTGCTTCCTTTGTCGAAGGTTAATTGACCATAGGTATGTGGGTTTATTTCTGGACTCTCTATTCCATTCCATTGATCCATGTATCTCCTTCTGTGCCAATACCATGCAGTTTTGATTACTGTAACTTTGTAGTATTGTCTGAAATTTAGGAGGGTTATGCCTCCTGCTTTGTTCTTTTTCCTCAGAATTGTGTTGACAGGTCTGACATTTTATGGTTCCAGATACATTTTAGGATTATTTGTCCTAGTTCTGGGGAAAGTGTCATGGGCAATTTGATAGGGATCACATTAAATCTGTAGATTGCTTTGGGTAGTATAGCCATTTTAACAGTTTTAATTCTTCCCATCCAAGAGCGTGGGATGTCTTTCCATTTCTCTGAATCATCTTCAGTTTCCTTTACTAATGTTTTGTAGTTTTCAACATATAAGTCTTTCACCTCCTTGGTGAGGTTTATTCATAAGTATTTTATTTTCTTGATGCCATTTGAAAAGGTATTGCTTGTTTACATTTCCTTTCTGATATTTCATTGTTAGTGTAAAGAAATGCATCCAGGGACTTCCCTGGTGGCTCCATGGTTGAGAATCCACCTGCTAATACAGCGGGCATGGGTTTGAGCCCTGGTGCAGGAAGACCTCACATGCCATGGAGCAACTGGACCTGTGTGCCACAAGTACTTAGCATGAACACTAGAGCCTGTGAGCCACAACTACTGAGCCCATGTGTCACAACTACTTAAGCCCGCGTGCCTAGAGCCCATGCTCCGCAATAAGAGAAACCACTGCAATGAATAGCCTGCACACCACAATGAAGACTAGCCCCCACTGGCCACAACTAGAGAAAGCCTGTGCACAGCAATGAAGACCCAATGCAGCCAAAATAAATTAAAAACAGAAAAAGGAAAACCAATAAATGCAGCCAATTTATGTATGTTAATCTTTTATCCTGCTACTTTGCTGAATTTGTTTATCAGTTCTAGTAGTTTTTGTGTGGAACTTTTAGGGTTTCCTTTATATATATTATCATGTCATCTGATTCTCCAGTTGTGGAGCACAGGCTCCGGACGTGCAAGCACAAGCTCAGTGGCCATGGCTCATGGGCCCAGCCACTCAGCAGCATGTGGGATCTTCCCAGATCGGGTCAGGAACCCGTGTCCCCTTCACTGGCAGGCAGACTCTCAAACACTGCGCCACCAGGGAAGCCCTGGTAAGTGATTTTTATCATGGATGGATGTTGAAGTTTTTCAAATGCCTTTCAACATCTATTGAGATGATCATTTGTTTTGTGTTTTTCCTTTGTTGATGGGGTGTATCATGTTGATTGATTTGCATATGTTGAAACAACTTTGTGACACTGGGGAGAATCAAATTTGGTCATGGTGTATGATCCTCTTATGTGTTGTCGGATTCAGTTTTCTAATATTCAGTTGAGAATTTTTGCATCTATATTTATCAAAGATTTTGGCCTGCAATTTTCTTTTTTGGATAGTGTCTTTCTCTGTGTTTTTTTTAAAGTCTTTATTGAATTTGTTCCAATATTGCTTCTGTTTTATGTTTTGGTTTCTTGTTTGTGAGGCATGTGGGATCTTAGTTCCACCATGAGGGATTGAACCTGCCCCCCTGCATTGGAAGGTGAAATCTTAACTGCTGAACCACCAGAAAAGTCCCCATCTGTTTTTTTTTGTTTGTTAGTTTTGTTTTTTTAGTAAATTTCTTTCTTTATTTATTTTTGGATGCATTGGGTGTCCGTTGCTGTGCACGGGCTCTCTCTAGTTGTGGTGAGCGGGGGCTTCTCTTCATTGTGGTGTACAGGCTGTTCATTGAGGTGGCTTCTTTTGTTGCAGAGCATGGGCTCTAGGTGCATGAGATTCAGCAGTTGTGGCTATCAGGCTCAGTAGTTGTGGCTCCTGGGCTGTAGAGTGCAGGCTCAGTAGTTGTGGCACACAGGCTTAGTTACTTCACGGCATGTGGGATCTTCCCAGACCAGGGCTCGAACCTGTCTCCTTCATTGTCAGACGTATTCTTAACCACTGTGCCACCAGGGAAGTCCCCCCCATCTGTTTTTAATATCAGGGTGATGGTAGCTTCATAGAATGCCTTTGGAAGTATTCCTTACTCTTCAATCTTTTTAAAGAGTTTGAGAAGAATCAATGTAAGTTTTGCTTTGTATATTTGGTAGAATTTGCCTGTGAAACCATCTGATACTGAACTTTTGTTGGTAGGGAGGTTTTTTAAGTTACAGGTTCTATTTTGCTTTTAGTGATCAGTATGTTCAAGTTATCTATTTCTTCTTGATTCAGTTTTGTTCAGCTGTAAAAAAGCAACATATATTTTTAGGTTATGTTAGCACCTAAATACTTACCATGTATTAGACCACAAAAGAGTGAAAAAAAATATTTTTTCAAATAGAAAAAAATTGAAATATTTTTAAGAAATTGGGATAATAATACTAATTACAATAATGACAAATTGTTCTGAACTTAAAGACTACTTTTTCTAAGATGCTTATTATAAGCATGATATTATATGCTTATTGTTTTTAAATACTTGGAATTTTTTCTACTTTCTAATGTAATTCTTTTATTTTGCCTGTATATTGTGAAAAAAAATTAGTTGCACATAATATAAAAAATTATGCTTTAATAGGAGATATTAATCCAGTTACATTTACTATAGTACCGAAAATGTTTAGGTTTAGAGTTACCATGTTATTGAGTGATCTTTTTAATTTATTTATTTTTTTAAAAGATTTAATTTGGGGGGGGGGCATAAATTATTTATTTATTTACATCATCTTATTGGACTATAATTGCTTTACAATGGTGTGCTAGTTTCTTCTTTATAACAAAGTGAAGAAGCTATACATATACATATATCCCCATATCCCCTCCCTCTTGCGTCTCCCTCCCACCCTCCCTATACCATCCCTCTAAGTGGTCACAAAGCACTGAGCTGATCTCCCTGTCCTATGCAGCTGATTTTTTCTTTGTATTTAATTTTTGGTAGTTTGATTAATATATGTTTTGGCATGTTTCTCCTTGGGTGTACCTTGTATGGGACTCTCTGCACTTCCTGGACTTGAATAATGATTTTCTTTCCCATATTAGGGAAGTTTTCAACTATTATCTCTTCAAATATTTTCTCAGTCTGTTTCTCTTTCTCTTCTACTTCTGGGACCCCTACATTTGAATGTTGGTGTATTTAATGTTGTCCCAGAATTGTCTCAGATTGTCCTCCATTCTTTTCATTCTTTTTTCTTTATTCTGCTCTGCAGTATTTTTTTCTACTATTTTGTCTTCCAGGTCATTTATTCATTCTTCTGCCTCAGTTATTCTGCTATTGTTTCCTTCTACGCATTTTAATTCCATTCATTGTGTTGTTCATCATTGTTTGTTTGCTCTTTAGTTCTTCTAGGTCCTTGTTAAATGTTTCTTGTATATTCTCCATTCCAGTTCCAAGATTTGGGATCATATTTACTATCATTACTCTGAATTCTTTTTCCGGTAGACTGCCTATTTCCTCTACATTTGTTTGTTCTGGTGGGACTTTACCTTGCTCTTTCATCTGCTGTGTGTTTCTCTGTCTTCTCATTTGGCTTTGGGGACTGTGTTTCGGGTCTCCTTTTCACAGGCTGCAGATTAGTAGTTCCTGTTGTTTTTGGTGTCTGCTCCCAGTGGCCAAGGTTGTTTCAGTGGGTTGTGTAGGCTTTCTGGTGGAGGGGACTGGTGCCTGTGTTCTGGTGGGTGTGTCTGGATCTTGTCTTTCTGGTTGGCAGGTCCTCATCTGGTGGTGTGTATTGGGGTGTCTGTGGCCTTATTATGATTTAGGCAGCCTCTCTGATAATGGGTGGGCCTGTATTCCTGTCTTGCTAGTTGTTTGGCATGGGATGTCCAGCACTGGATCTTGCTGGTCTCTGAGTGGAGCTGGGTCTCTGCGTTGAGACGGATATCTCTGGGAGGCTTTTGCTGTTTGATATTACAAGGTGCTGGAGGTCTCTGGTAGACCAATGTCCTGAACTTGGCTCTCCCAACTCAGAGGCACAGGTCTGACACCCGGTTGGAGCACCAAGACCCTGTCAGCCACATGGCTGGGGATGAGAGCAAGATGGTAGCTTTGGTACATCTCAAAGACCACCAGTGAGATTCACTGACCATTTTCTCTCCAGAAGTGAAGAAAACAAAATTCGGTCTTCAGCTAGTCATCCACTTTGGTAGCCAGCCTCCAAGATGGCCCTAATTTTCCCCTAAGTATCTCCCAGCCTTCATGTACCTGTGTGCTCCTCACACTTGAAAAGGGCTGACTGTTTAACTAATAAGAAATTACAGAAATGACAAAGTGCAGCTTCCAAAGTTATAAAAGTCATTGTAGCTTCTGCTTTGGTTTCTGCTGGATCACTCATCCTGGGGTAAGCTAGCTGCCATGTCATGAGGACACTCAAAGAGCCCTAAGGAGAGATCCATGTGGCAAGGAACCGAGGCCTGTTACCTACAGCCACATGAGTGAGTCATCTCAGAAGTCAAAATATTTAATTTTATTTATCTTTGGTTGTGTTGGGTCTTCATTGCTGCACAAGTTTTCTCTAGATGTTTCAAGTAGGGGTTACTCATCGTTGTGGTGCACGGGCTTCTCTTTGCGGTCATTTCTCTTGTGGAGTATGGGCTCTAGGTACATGGGCTTCAGTAGTTGTGACATGCAGACTCAATAGTTGTTGCTTGCTGGCTCTAGAGCACAGGCTCAGTAGTTGTGGCACATGGGCTTAGCTGCTCTGTGGCATGTGGGATCTTCCCACTGCAGGGATTTAACACCTGTCCCTTGCATTGGCAGGCAAATTCTTACCAACTGTGCCACCAGGGAAGTCCAGTGTGCTCTTTTTTAAACCTAGTTTGTTTTCATTATTTTCTATCTTAGTGATTCTGTATTAAATAAAAAATAATAATACTCCTTTCTACACCTCCTGTTTGAGGATTATATATGAATAAGTATGTCTTATTTATTAATCTCAAATTTTCACCTTTTAAGAAGTAATCACAATGTCAAGTATTTAATACCTTTCAATTTCACCTTGAAAATCATGGATATTAAAATGCTAATATAATTACCTTCCCTAGTCTATCGTTTTTACTTTTTGTTATGCATAAAAAACAACTAAAAACACGCATGGTTTGTAAGGAAATGACAAATTTCAGAAAATTCAGAATCTGAATACACTCTATACATAGCTTCCAGGTAAAGACACAGTAAATTGCCAGATACTCAGAGCCCCCCAATCCCATTTTAGTGACCCCCCTTAAGGTTTAGTATTGTTCTTATATCTAACAAAAAGGTCATGTTACCTGTATTTTGTATTTTATATAAATGTTATGGCACAGTAAAATCACTTTTGGATTGGACTTTTTTATTTTATGTTGCTTGTGAATATGCCTATATGGTTGCCTGTTGTTGTGATCATGCATTGCCACTGTTGCACAGGATTCCATAGTGTAAATATTTAACTATTAATTAATTTATTCCAATGTGTATTACAATATGAGTGATTTTCAGTTTGTGTCTATTGAGAATAGCACTGGTATATAAATTCTAGAACGAGCTTTGGTGGTGTGTGTATAAATTATTGTTTGGTATACATGTAGCAGTAAAATTTTCGAGTCATAGCTTTCATGTGTTTATCTTTTTAGATATTTCTAAATATTTTCAAAACATTTGTATGATTTTTCTTTTTTTACATCTATATTGGAGTATAATTCCTTCACAATGGTGTGTTACTTTCTGCTTTATAACAAAGCGAATCAGTTATACATATACATATGTTCCCATGTCTCTTACCTCTTGCATCTCCCTCCCTCTCACCCTCCCCATCCCACCCCTCTATGTGGTCACAAAGCACCGAGCTGATCTCCCTGTGCTATGCGGCTGCTTCCCACTAGCTATTTTACGTTTGGTAGTGTATATATGTCCATGCCACTCTCTTGCTTTGTCACAGCTTACCATTGTCCTCCCCATATCCTCAAGTCCATTCTCTAGTAAGTCTGTGTCTTTATTCCTGTCTTATCCCTAGGTTTTTCATGACATTTTTTCCCTTAAATTCCATATATATGTGTTAGCATACTGTATTTGTCTTTCTCTTTCTGACTTACTTCACTCATTTGTATAATTTTTCATCCTCTGCAGCAGTGAATGAGATTCAAGGATTATACACATTCTTGACAAACTTGATAATACCTGTCATTTTCATTTGAACTTTCTTGTTGGTGAGTGATAATTCCAGGTATCACTTTTTTGCACTTAATTCTACTAAGATGCCAAGCATCTTTTGATATGTTTACTTAACATTCTGTACTCTCTTTTTTGAAATATCTTTTGGAATATTTTCCCCATTTTTTCTATTACATTATCTTCTTATTGAAGACTTCTTTTTTTTTAACATCCGAAGACTTCTTATGTAGGAATTTTTAAATATATGCTTGCTATGAGTTCTTCTCTCTATCTCTCCTTCTCTTTCTTTAGTTGAGTGTCAGTTTTTAATGTTAATAACATCTAATTTGTTATTTACCTATTTATTTATTTAGGTTTATTTTTATTTATTTATGTAGTTTTCTTATCTGTAGGAGAACACATTATTTATTCTAAACCACAAATATGGTTTCGTTTCTTCAATAAATCTAATTATTAAGCTTTAAATTTAAGTTCACTTTCTAAACTAAATACGTTGTATCATTTTTGAGGGAAATTATTGTAACAATGTGGACAGAACCCTTTGTATGGATTCATCATGTTTTTGTTTTTGTTAATTTGCTGCTTTAGAATCTGTAGTAGAGATTGGATATTCCATGATATATATTATATGTATATCATGGATATACATATTCCATGATATATTCCCGCTTCTTAAAAGTTTTAGACAGAATACCCCATTAGGAAGAAGTGCACGTAAGGAAGATTAGTGAGTCAAACTCCTCTGCCCTTTGTCAGCAGTGGGTGCAAAGGGATTTAGACCAAGTGCTTTCATCCTTTGATGTGCAAAGTTTTCACTATATAAATGATGTTTTGTTTGTTTTCAGATCAGGAACCTTGGTCTCAATATCTCTGTTTAAAAATTGTTATCAGGGGCTTCCTTGGTGGTGCAGTGGTTGAGATTCTGCCTGCCAATGCAGGGGACATGAGTTTGTGCCCCAGTCCGGGAGGATCTCACATTCCACAGAGTGGCTGGGCCTATTAGCCATGGCCGCTGAGCCTGCACGTCCAGAGCGAGCCTGTGCTCTGCAATGGGAGAGGCCACAGCAGTGAGAGGCCCATGAACCGCAAAAAAAAAAAAAAAAAAAAAAAAAAAGTTTTATCAAATTTCAACACAAAAAAATTGGTGAAGATGGTTGAGATTCTGCCTGCCAATGCAGGGGACATGAGTTTGTGCCCCAGTCCGGGAGGATCTCACATTCCACAGAGTGGCTGGGCCTATTAGCCATGGCCGCTGAGCCTGCACGTCCAGAGCGAGCCTGTGCTCTGCAATGGGAGAGGCCACAGCAGTGAGAGGCCCATGAACCGCAAAAAAAAAAAAAAAAAAAAAAAAAAAAAAAAAAAAAAAAAAAAAAAAAAGTGTTATCACATGTCTGCCAGAAAGAATTGCTGATGATACTGGAAAAAATTGAAAATTGAGAGTTATCTTTACCAATTAAGGGTTTTGTAGCAACATGGATGGACCTAGAGATTGTTATACTGAGTGAAGCAAGTCAGACACAGAAAGACATATATCATTTGATATTGCTTATATGAGGAATGTAAAAAAGAAAAAAATGGTACAAGTGAACTAATTTACACAACAGAAATAGAGTCATGTATATAGAAAACAAACATGGTTACCAGGGGATAAGTGGGAAAGGGATAAATTGGGAGATTGGGACTGACCTATACACACTACTATATATAAAATACATAAGTATTGATAAGGACATGCTTTATAGCACAGGGAACTCTACCCAATGGTGTGTACTGGCATATAAGGGAAAAGAATCTTAAAAAAAAAAACAAGGGTTTTGGGATTATATAATAAATATAAATGTGCAAACCTTTAACATGAAAGGAAAAATCAGTTAACTCTGTGGTCCCTGTTATGGTGTAAACATTTCGTACCTCTAATTTTAAAATTTTGAAAGCCACCTCCCATGTTGATGGTATTAGGAGGTGGGGCTTTTGGGAGGTGAGTAGGTCATGAGGCCAAATACCTCAAACATGGGATTAGTGACCTAATAAATGTAGCACACAGATCTCATGCCCATCACATGATTCCATTGCTGAGCGAAAAGACCCACATTATGAACCAGATATTGGTACCTCATCAGACACTAAGTCAGCTGACGACTTGTTCTTTTCTTTTTAAATTAATTAATTATTTTTTGGCTGCATTGGCTCTTTGTTGCAGTGTGCAGGCTTCTCATTGGGTGGCTTCTCTTGTTGCGGAGCATGGGTTCTAGGCATGCGGGTTTCAGTAGTTGTGGCACAATGGGCTCAGTAGTTGTGGCCTGTGGGCTCTAGAGTACAGGCTCAGTATTTGTGGTGCACGGGCTTAGTTGTTCCATGGCATGTGGGATCTTCCTGGACCAGGACTAGAACCCGTGTCCACTTTATTGGTAGGCAGATTCTTAACTACTGAACCACCAGGGAAGCCCCTTGTAACTTGTCCTTGAACTTTTCAGCCCCAGCAATTACGAGAAAACAAAAATATTCTGTTGTTTGTAAAATACCAAGACTCTCGTATTTTGTTTTAGCAGTCAAAGAGCTGGCTGAGGAGAAATATCTGTGAGCTTGAAGACATATCAAGAGAAACCTTTCAGTCTCAAAAGGAAAGAGAAAATGGGCAGGAAAGAAATCAGCAGAACAGAGTAATCAATAATTGTGGAACAATGAAAATGCTGTGACCTATACATAATGAGTATAGCAGGAGGAGAATAAAGATAACAAAGAACAGAAAATATTTTTAAAAATGACTGAGAATCTCCCCAAATGAACGTCTGACACTAAATCCACAACATCCAAACTTAGAGGAACATATGAATAGTAAAGAAAACTGACCAATATCTCTCAGGAACATCAATGCAAAAATCCTCAACAAAATATTAACAAATCGAATACAACAATATTTTGAGAGAATTTTATATCATGAATGAGAGGAAATAATCCCAGGTATGCAAGGCTGGTTCAACATTCTAAAAGCAAATAATTATATCCATCATATCAACACCCTAAAGACAATCATTAGCATATCAATAGATTCAGAAGACCTTTGAAAAAATCTAACACCCATTCTTCATAAAAACTCTCAGTTAAGGAAATAGACTGGAGCTTTCTCAAGTTGATAACAAAGATCTACAGGAAACTTTTATCTTACATCATGATTAATGGTCAAAAACATGAAGCTGGGCTTCCCTAGTAGCACAGTGGTTGGGAGTCTGCCTGCTGATGTGGGGGACTCGGGTTAGTGCCCTGGTCCAGGAGGATCCCACATGCCATGGAGCGGCTGGTCCTGTGAGCCATGGCCACTGGGCCTGCACGTCCGGAGCCTGTGCTCCACAGCAGGAGAGGCCACAGTTGTGAGAGGCCCGCATACCGCAAAAAAAAAAAAAACCATGAAGCTTTGCACTAAGTTCAGGTAAAAGCAAGATGTCCCCTTTCATGACTCTTTTTCCATATTTTACTCCAAGTCCTTGCTAATGCAATAAGGCACGAAAATAAATAAAACAAATACAGACTGGGTAGAAAAAAATGAAAGCAGCCTAAATAAAATGTGAACCAATAACTTTACGGACACCTCTCCAAAGAAAATAGACACTATGCATATAAGTATACAGAAGAATAATTCAGATTACATGCTGCCATCAAAAATCAAATTAACAATAAAATTACATATGATTTTAGCCATTAGAATGGCTAAAATGTGAACAATGACAAGAACAAATTCTGTAGGGGATGTGGAACAATAGGAAATGTCATTTGTTATTGGTGGAAATGAAAAATAATACAGCTACTTTGGTAGTCTGATTGACACTTGCTATAATATTGAACATTCCCTTACTGTACAATCTGGCAAGTGTTCTCATTGATATTTACTGAAAGTAGTTTAAAACATACTTCCAGACGAAAACCTGCATATGGATATTTATAGCACCTAATTCAATATTGCCAAAATGTGAATGAAACTAAGGGGTCCTCCAATAGGTGGATGAAATGATATAGTATTAACATATTCTGTGAATACGATAATATTGAGCACTAAAAAGTAAGCTATCGAGCCGTAAAAATATATGGGAATTCTTTTTTTTTCTTTTGAAATATAGGTGATTTTCTTTATTTTGTAATTTAAATTTTCTTGGAGTATAGTTGATTTACAATGTTGTGTTCATTTCAGCTGCACAGCAAGTGATTCAGTTACACATATGCATATATTCATTCTTTTTCAGATACTTTTCTGATAAAGGTATTCCCAGAATACTGAGTAGAGTTCCCTGTGCTATACAGTAGGTCCTTGTTTCTTATCTATGTTATATATAGTAGTATTCGTATGTTTACCCCAAGTTCCTGATTTATCCCTATCCCCCACCTTTCCCCTTTGGTAACCATAAGTTTGTTTTCCAAGTCTCTGCATCTGCCTCTGTTTTGTAAGTTAGTTCATTTGTATCAATTTTTAGGTTCCACCTAGAAGTGATATCATACAATATTTGTCTTACTGTGTCTGACTTACTTCACTTAGCACAATCATCTCTATGTCCATCCATGTTACTGCAATTGGCATTATTTTCTTCTATTTTATGGCTGAGTCATATTCCATTATATATATGTATCACATATTCTTTACCTATATTCATATGTTGATGGACATTTTGGTTGCTTCCATGTCTTTGGTATTGTAAAGAGTGTTGCAGTGAACATTGGGGAAGATGTGTCTTTTTGATTTATGCTTTTCATCAGATATGTGCACAGGAATGAACTTGCTGGATCATCTGGTAGCTCTATTTTATTTTATTTCATTTTATTTCAATTTCAATTTTTTTGGAGTTTAGTTGATTTACAATGTTGTGCACAGCAGAGTGAAGCAGTTATACATATATCCAGTCCTTTTTGGATTCCTTTCCCATACAGGTCATTACAGACTATTGAGTAGAGTTCCCTGTGCTATACAATAGGCCCTTATTTGTTATATCTTTTATATATAGTGGTGTGTATATGTCTATCCCAATTTCGAGTTTATCCCTCCTGCCTCCCCTTACTCTGGTAACTTCCATTCTGTGCTCCATAGTGGCTGTTACCAATTGGCATTGCCAACAGTAACGTAGGGTTGGTGGTGCAGTGGTTAAGAATCTGACTGCCAGTGCAGGGGACACAGGTTCGTGCCCTGGCCCAGGAAGATCCCACATGCTGCAGAGCAGCTAAGCCCATGCACCACAACTACTGAGCTCACGTGCCACAACTACAGAAGCCTGTGTGCCTAGAGCCTGTGCTCCACAACAAGAGAAGCCACTGCAAACAGAAGGCTGCATACCACAACGATGAGTAACCTCCGCTTGCTGCAACTATAGAAAAGCCGCACGCAGCAACAAAGACCCAATGCAGATTTAAAAAAATAATAATAAGTAGTAGGTTTCTCTTTTTTCCACACCCTCTGAAACATTTCTTGTTTCTAGACATTGTGAGGATGGCTATTCTGAGTGGTTCCAGGTGATACTTCTTTGTACATCTGATTTGCGTTTGTCTAACATAAAGCAATGGTGAGCATCTTCATATGTGCTTTTTTTTGAACAGTGTGAGTAAAATTTACCCCTTGAAAAAGGGTTATTGAAAGTTTGCCTTGTTTTGAAGTCTATTTCGATTACCTACCCCAAGACATTTTTTTTTTTTTGTCGGTACGCGGACCTCTCACTGTTGTGGCCTCTCCCGTTGCCGAACACAGGCTCCGGACGTGCAGGCTCAGGGGCCATGGCTCACGGGCCTAGCCACTTCGCGGCATGTGGGATCTTCCCGGACCGGGGCACGAACCCATGTCCCCTGCATTGGCAGGCGGACTCTCAACCACTGTGCCACCAGGGAAATCTGCCCAAGATATTTTTTGAGGGCTGTTGTCATTTACAGCTCCCCAGGCATTGTGAATCTGAAGTGCCTATAAGGTCCAATTTTAGAATTGTTATGGGAAACATAAGGTGGCAGAATTTCTACTGTCCCTCTCTGGTTACTGACACAACCTTAGATGTGGGGAAAGTCCTGTTCCTGGGTTTTAAATTAGATTGGAATGTGCCTGACCAAACATGTAAGGGCTTCTGTCCCATTCCTTCTTCCCCCTTACCCTTCATCCCCTGAACAAGTATAAACCCCTGCAAAATCACCTGTTGAGGGTGCTGTCTTGTAGAGTGGGATGACACTAATGAAGGAGTCGGGAGGTCAGAACCCAAACACCAGGATATGTTGAGACCAGGTGATTTTCCAAATGTCATCCAGCCCAGAGAGTCCACCATCCTTTGGGTGTCAGAGTGTTGGTTTAGTAGTATGAGGGCACACTTAGATCTGGAGATTGTGATCCCAGGCAGAGGGGACCAGGTACTACATGTTCAAGGGGTCGAATTAGCTGGCATATCCTCCCGAGGTCCTCAGGCCCACAACAGTCCAGCCTTGGGACCAAATTGGGTCTGTGTCCAGGAATGTGACAGTAGCATGTTAACCACGACTAAATGAATTTAGTGATCATTTTTCTTTTCTATAATTTAATTTTAAATTTATAATGGAGTATAGTTGATTTACCATGTTGTGTTCGTTTTTGATATACACCAACATGATTCATTTATACAGAGATGACTATATATTCTTTTTGGAATTATTTTCCCATTGAGGTTACTAAAGGGTGTTGAGAAGTATTCCAAGGGCTTTATAGCAGGTCCATGTTGATTACAACTTTTCTCTCTGTAAATATGTATATACTAACTCCAGCCTCATGATTTTTGCCTCCAACACACCTTTCCCGTTTGGTAACCATAATTTTGTGTTCTAAGTCTGGGACTCTGTTTCTGTGCTGTAAGATAGTACCTTTGTATCAGTTGTTAGATTCCACCGATAAGTAATATCATATGATATTTATCATTGTCTGATTTATGACACTTAGCATGAATGTATCTATGTCCTTCCAAGTGGCTGCAAATGGCCTTATTCCATTCATTTCATGGCTGAGTAATATTCCATTGTACACATCTACCATAATTTCTTTATCCAGTCTTCCTTCCAAGGACGTTTATGTAGCTTCCAAGTAGAGGCTCTTGTAAACAGGGCTGCATAAATTTGCAGTGCCTGGGTCCTCTCAATTTACATTTTTTCCAAGATACAGGCCCAGGAGTGGAAGCGCCATATGCTGTGAAGCTCTGTTTTTAAGATTTTTAAGGAATCGCCACTCACTTCTCCACAGTGGCTGTTAGCAATTTACATTCCCACCATCAGCTTGTCAGGGTTCCCTTTTCTCCACGCCCTGTCCTGCATTTCAGGTTTTACACTTTGTGAGCTTGGCCATTCTGACTGGTGTGAAGTGATACCTCTTTGTAGTATTAATTTACATTGCCCACCTGTTTTGTTTGCCAAAAACGGAGTAAGGGTTTTTCCTGAATATATTAAGGAATAACGCATATGGCCTTTTTGGCAAACTGCATCATTGGCGATGTTCAGCAGCTTTGCATGTGCTTTAATGGCGAGTGCAAACTACCTCTTGAAATCCGTTTCCTGCAATTCTGCCTTGCTTACAAGGCTTTTATGAATACTTGGATCAAGAAATGACTCCATTAGAGGTGTCAATTACAACCCTGTATGTTTGTGAATTGCAGTGCCCCTGAGCACCAGTTTTCAACTTGTTGTTTAGGGAAGCAGCCACAAAGGGGCAGGATTTCTATAGACCCATTCCGGTTACTGGGGCACCTGAAGGATAGGGAAATTCTTCTTCCAGATTACGAAACTAGAGTGGCATATGCTTGTCCAAACATCTAGGGCTTATGTCTCGTTCCATCCCTCCATTCCCCTTCTTCACATGGAAAATTCCAAGCTGTGAAAAACTGGCTGTTGAGTGTGCTGCCTTCCCAAAGTGGGGAGACTCTAAGGAAAGGAGCTGGGGAACCTGAATACCAGGAGAAGTGGATATGAGGTGACTTTCTCAAACTCTGCCCGAAAGGACGGTGTACCATCCTCTGGATGTCCCATTCATGTTTTAGCTGTAGGAAGGGTCCCCTGCACCTGGGGATATGGGACCCATGGAATGGGGGCAAGGGAGTATTACTCTAAAAGTGCTCTACATCTATCCACTTGACTCACTTAAAGAGAGACATCAATAAATTCTTTTACAGATTTTAACCAGTCTTATATATCATTTTCCAGTGACAACAGTTTGCTGAGCCCAGCTCTTTGAGCTATACAGTAGGTCCTGTTGATTACCTATTTTGTTTATGGAACTGTAACTATGCTAATTCCAACCTCCTGGTTTATGCATCACGCCACCCCACCATTCTCCTTTAGCAGCCATAAGTGTGTTTTCTAAATGTGGGACTCTGTTTCTCTTTCGTAATTGAGTTCATGTGTAGACATTTTTAGATACGATGTATAAGTGATACCTTATGATAAGTCTCTTTTTATGTCTGACTTATGTCAATTAGAATGATCGTACCTCAGACTCCACAAGTTGCTGCAACTGGCCTTATTTCACTGATTTAATTGATCAATAATATTCCATTGTACATAAGTACCACATCTTCTTTATCCATTGTTCTCTTTCCTGGGATAGTTAAGGTGTACTGAAGTCGAGGTTCTTGTAAACAGAGCAGCCCTAAACTGTGGTGTGCCTGTGTCTTGTTGATTTTTAGACTTCCCTAGATATACTCCTGTGATTGGAAGTGCCCTATGCTCTGTAGCTCTGTTTTTTAGATGATTTAGGAACCACCATATGCTTCTCCAGAGTGGCTCTCGACAGCTCACACACTGCCCATCAGCGTATAAAGGCTCCCTGTTCTCCATGGCCTGTCCTACATTTCTGGTTTTTACAATTTTTTTGGATGGCTCTTTTGACTGAGGGGAAATGAGACTTCTTTGTTGTGTGGATTTGCATTGCTTGCTTGCTTTGTTGCCCATAAAGTGCTTATGCGTTTTTTCCTGAATATATTCAGGAAAAAACGCATACGCCCTTTTTGGCCAACTGCATCATTGTCGAAATTCTGCTGCTTTTCATGTGCTTTAAAGACGAGTCCAATCTATGTCTTGAAATCTGTTTCCTGCAATTCCGTCTTGCATTCAGATCCTCTTCTTTGGCTTACCTCAACATATTTTTGGATGTTAGATTTCATTTATAACTCTGGAGGTTTGTGAATTGCAGTGACCCTGAGCTCCATTTTTTAAGTTGCTCTTTTGTGAGCTGGCCTCAAAACCACAGGATTGCTTCAGGCCCTATTTTGGCTCCAGAGAGGCAGGCTGAGCCTTCCTTAAATTCTTATTCTTAATGGGAAATTAGAGTGACATGTGCCCGTCCAAACACCTACAACTATTCTCTCATTGGTTCCCCCTCTTCCCGTTCATCCTCCTCACAATTTGCAAAATGTGCGAAACAGAAGGTTAAATGTGCTGATTCTCCAAGTGGGGAGATTCTAAGTAACGTGGCTGAAATGGTGAACAGAAGCACCAGGAGAGGATAAATGAGGTGCATTTTAGACACATTTCCCGATCACATGGTGTACAGTCCTCTGGGTTTTCCATGCATGTTTTAGCTGTAGGAAGATCCCTTGAACCTGCAGATTTGGGACCAGGTAGTATTACTTTAAAGGGTGTGCATTTCCTCATCCAAACTCACATTTCTCTTAGCACGAACAGTTTCCAGCCTTATGTCTCATCCTGCTGTGGGTCTAGATATGTTCAATCCATGCTGCATCACTGCCCCTGAGGAAAAGTTGTAAGAAGTTTTCTCTGTCTCTCTGTCATTTATTTTTTTCAATTTATTATTATATTTGTTACAGCTGATTTTCAAAGCTCTGTTTCTTGCTGTTGTACATCCACTTGATTCACGTACAGAGAGACATCGATAAATTCTTTTTCAGATTCTTACCAGTCGTATATATGCTTTTCCGGTGACTTGAGTGTGCTGAGTGCAGTTCTTTTAGCTACCGTGTAGGACTTGTTGATTATCAATTTAGTATTTGGAATGGTATCTTTGCTAATTTCAACCTCCTGGATAATGCCTCGCTTCTCCCCACCTTTCCCGTTTAGCAGCCTTATGCGTGTTTTCTACATCTTTGACTATGTTTTTTAATTTATTTCATGTGTAGCCATTTTGGATTCCACCTTTAAGTGATATCTTATGATATGTGTCTTTTTCTTTTTGAATTATGTCACTTAGAATGATCATACGTAACTCCTCCAGAGTTGTTGCAACTGGCCATATTTCATTGATTTCCAGGCTGAGTAATATTGCACTCTACATAAGTACCACATCTCTATCCATTCTTTTCCCTCCAGAGACATTTAAGTTATATCCAAGTCAAAGAACTTTTAAGCAGAGAGGCAGTAAACATTGGGGTGCCTGTGTCCTCTCGATTTTTGTTTTCTCCAAGATATACGCCCATGAGTGCAAGTGCCCTATGCTCTGTAGCTCATTTTATAGATTCTTTAGTAAACACAATACACTTCTGCAGAGTGGCCGTTGGCAATATACATTTCCACTATAAGCCTCACAGGGCTCCCATTTCTCCTTGCTCTGTCCTGCATTTCTGGTGTTTACACTTGATGAGGACAGCTCTTCTGACTGATGTCAAGTGATATCTTTTGCAGTATTGATTTCCAGTGCCCACTTATTTGGTCGGCTATAAAGGGTGTATGCCCTTTTCTTGAATATATTCAGAAAAAAACGCATACACCCTTTTAGGCCAACTGCAATGTTGGCAATATTCAGCCCCTTTTCTTGTGCTTAATGGCGAGTCCTTTCTACCTCTTCAAATCCCTTTTCTGCCATTCTCCCTTGCTTACAAGTTCTTTTCTCTGACTTTCCTCAAGACATTTTTCAGTGATAGATATTTTCAACTTTGCAGTTTCATGAATTTTAGTGTCCCTGAGTTCCATTTTTCAACTTGTGTTTATGGGAACTGGCCACAAAGCAGTGGGATTTCCTCAAGCCCCATTCTGTTTCCATGGGCAATCCTAGCCTTTGGTCCATTCGTCTTCCTGATTGGAAATTAGA
>NW_020171830.1:0-5416 GCF_003031525.2 Neophocaena asiaeorientalis asiaeorientalis
AAAGATGGCAGATTTTAATCAAACTATATCAATAATCACTTTAAATATAAACAAAGTCCACGACTGTCAGAGGAAAAAAGCAGAATTATGTGCCATCTAGAAGAAAGCCACTTTAAATATAAAGACTCCAGCTGAAGTAAAGCAATGGTAAATGATATAACAGGCTAACATTAATCAAAATTAAGCTGCAGTAACTATTAATTTCAGATGAAACAGATTGTCAGGGGTTAAAGAAGGATAATGATAGAGGGAAGTCAGTTCTCCAAGAACACATACAAAGTCGTAAACATGTATGTAAGTAACAAAAGAGCATCAAAATGCATGAGACTATGGAGACTTCAACACAACTCTGTCAGTAATTGATAGATTACGTTAGGCAGGCGAAAAATCAGTAAAAACATAAGTGACCTGGACAACACTATAAATCAATTTGATCAAACTGACATAAGTAGAGTACTCCATCAAACAAGAGTAGAACACACATTCTTCTCAAGAACACATGAACTAGTCACCAAAATAGAAAGAACGATACACTAGGCCATAACCTACACCTTAACATTTTTAAAAGAACAGAAATCATGTAGAGTATGCTCTCAGATTACCACAGCATCAAACAAGAAATCACTAACAGAAAGGTATAGCTGGAAAGTTTCAAAGAAATTTTAAACTAAATGAAAATATAACATCAAAATGTGCTGAGAGGGAGATTTATAGCATTAAGCACATATATTAGAAAAGAAGACACATTTGCAATTGATTCCCTAAATCTCCATCTAAGAAAACTACAGTAAGAAGAACAAATTGAACCTAAAGCAAGCAGAGGAAACAAATTATAAAAACTAGAGGAGAAAGCAACAGAAGTTAAACTAGGAAAACACAGAGAAACACAGAGAAAATGAATGAAAGCCAATAAGTGCTTATTTGAAAAGGTTCATAAAAATTGATCAGGCTCTACATGGCTCAATCTGAAAAAGATGATACAAATACCAGGAATGAGGCAGGGGTCACGCTACTCCCAAGGACATTAAAAGGATAAAAAGAAGTACTATGAACAACTCTATGCCCACAAATTTGATAACTTAGATAAAATGATCTAATGTCTTAAATTACAAAAATTACCCAATCTCACTTAAGGAGAGACACAGATAATCTGAATGGTACCCCAGCTATTCAAGAAATTGAGTTCATCATTTACAGCCTTCCAAAAGTGAGATCACCAGGTTCAGGTGATTTAACTGGTGAATTCAACCACACTTTTAAAGAAAAAATGATACCAATACTCCACGATATCTTTAAAATTTTCTCTTCATGAGGGAACACATCCCAGCTCATTTTATGAGTCCATCATTGCCCTGAAACAAAAACTTGGTAAAGACACTATGAGAAAGAAAACTACAGGCCCGTATAGCTCATAAACGTAGACAAAAGATTTTTAACACAATACAAGTAAATGGACTTCCAGCAACACATGAAAAGGATAATACAGCACTACTGAGCAGAGTTCATTCCAGGGAGTCAAGGACAGGTTGATATCATAAATCAATCAATTTCACTACGTTAGCAGACTGAATAAAACCAGCTTCTCATTTAACAAAATGCAGCACCCATTTAGGATTTTTAAAAATTAGAATTAAAGGGAATTTCCTTAACCAGTGAAGGATATATTAAAGAACCCCTATAGCTAACAGTATAAGACACTGAATACTTGCTTCCTAAGTTTTGGACCAAAAAAAGATGCCATCTCTTACTACATACATTCAATATTATATTAGAATTCCCAGGGTAGTGCAATAAGAAAAGAAAAAGAATAAAAGTTACATAGCTTGAAAAGGAAGCATGGATTACAGGTCTATGTAGAAACTCTACCATGTTAGAAAAAACAAATAAACCCTTGGCATTAGTAAGGGGGTATACAGCAAGGTTACAGGATACAAGCTCAGCGTACAAAACACAACTGCTTTCCTTTACATAAGCAAACAAACAACTGAAATTTAAAACATTTTAAACACACCATATATGATAGCCCCTAAAAAGGAAGTACTTAGCTGTAAATCAAAAAAATATGGGCAGGATCTGTATGTGGAAAACTATAAAACACTGGTAAGATAAATCAAAAAAAGATCTAGATAAATGAGGGTCAAAACTCCTGCATTAGAAGTTTCATAATTGTTAAGATGTCAGTTCTTCCCAACTTGTTCTACAGAGTTGCTGAAATCCCAATCAGAGTCCCAGCAAGCTGTTTTTGGTAACTAATTCTAAAATTTATAGGGAAAAGCAAAAGACAGAACAGTTCCACAACACTGAATCAAGAAGAACAAAGTTGAAGGGCTCACATTACCAAACTTCAAGACATAATAGGAGGAGGGAGGAGTTGAGGAAGATGGCGGAAGAGTAAGACGTGGAAATCACCTTTCTCCCCACAGATACACCAGAAATGCATCTACACGTGGAACCGCTCCTACAGCACACCTACTGAACGCTGGCAGAAGACCTCAGACCTCCCAAAAGGCAAGAAACTCCCCACGTACCTGGGTAGGGCAAAAGAAAAAACAGAGACAAAAGAACAGGGACAGGACCTGCCCCAGCGGGAGGGAGCTGTGAAGGAGGAAAGGTTTGCACACATTAGCAGCCCGTTCGTGGGCAGAGACTGTGGGAGGTGGAGGGGGGAAAAGCTTCGGAGCCACAGAGGAGAGCGCAGCCACAGGGATGTGGAGGGCAAAGCACAGAGATTCCCGCACAGAGGATGGGTGCTAACCGGCACTCACCAGGCCGAGAGGCTTGTCTGCTCACCCGCCGGGGCGGGCAGGGGCTGGGAGCTGAGGCTCGGGCTTTGGGAGAGTACTGACAGCTTGAACACACAGCCTGAAGAGGTTAGTGCACCACAGCTAGCCGGGAGGGAGTCCAGGAGAAGTCTGGAGCTGCGAAGAGGCTAGAGACTTTTTCTTGCCTCTTTGTTTCCTGGTGTGCGGGTGTGCGAGTAGAGGGGATTAAGAGCACTGCTTAACGGAGCTCCAGAGACAGGCGCGAGCCGCGGCCAACAGCCTGGACCCAGAGATGGGCATGAGACGCTAACGCCGCTGCTACTGCCACCAAGAAGGCTGTGTGCGAGCCTGTGTAGCCTGCCGCTGCCAGGGTCCAGGGACAACTTCCCGAGGACAAGGCATGGCGCACCTCAGGCTTGCCCCGCACTCTGTGCCCCTCCCTTCCCCCCGGCCTGAGTGAGACAGAGCCCCCACATCAGCGGCTCCTTTGACCCTGTCCTGTCTGAGCGAAGAACAGACGCCCTCCAGCGACCTACACGCACAGGCGGGTCCACATCCAAAGCTGATCCCCAGGAGCTGTGCAAACAAAGAAGAGAAAGGGAAATCTCTCCCAGCAGCCTCAGGAGCAGCGGATTAAATCTCCACAATCAACTTGTTGTACCCTGCATCTGTGGAATACCTGAGTAGACAACGAATCATCCCGAATTGAGGAGGTGGACGTTGGGAGCAAGATATGTTATTTTTTCCCGAGTGTGCATGTGTATGCTTCTGTGTGAGATTTTGTCTGTATAGTTTTCACCATTTGCCCTAGTGTTCTGTCCATCCGTTGTGTTTGGATTTTTTACTTAAAATATTTTTTTTTCCTTATTAATTTTATTTTATCATTTTATCCTCTTTGTTTCATTCTACTTTTTCTCCCTTTTATTCTGAGCTGTGTGGATGAAAGGCTCTTAGTGCTGCAGCCCGGAGTCAGTGCTGTGCCTCTGAGGTGGGCAGGACACCAGTCCACAAGAGACCTCCCATCTCCACGTGATATCAAATGGCAAAAATCTCCCAGAGATCTCCATCTCAACACCAGCACCCAGCTTCACTCAACGACCAGCAAGCTCCTGTGCTGGACACCCTCTGCCAAACAACTAGCATACTTAATACAGTGATCACTACTTAATAACGAAGTGATCACTGAAGAAATCAAAGAGGAAATCACAAAAACCTAGAAACAAATGACAATGGAGACACAATGACCCAAAACCTATGGGATGCAGCAAAAGCAGTTCTAAGGGGGAAGTTTATAGCAATACAATCCTACCTTAAGGAACAGGAAACATCTCGAATAAACAACATAACCTTGCACCTAAAGCAATTAGAGAAAGAACAAAAAAACCCCAAAGTTAGCAGAAGGAAAGAAATCATAAAGATCAGATCAGAAATAAATGAAAAAGAAATGAAGGAAACAACAGCAAAGATCAATAAAACTAAAAGCTGGTTCTTTGAGAAGATAAACAAAATTGATAAACCATTAGCCAGACTCATCAAGGAAAAAAGAAGACTCAGATCAACAGAATTAGAAATGAAAATGGAGGAGTAACAACTGACACTGCAGGAATATAAAGGATCATGAGCGATTAACTACAAGCATATGCCAATAAAATGGACAACCTGGAAGAAATGGACAAATTCTTAGAAATGAACAACGTGCTGAGACTGAACCAGGAAGAAATAGAAAATATGAACAGACCAATCACAAGCACTGAAATTGAAATGGTGATTATGAAACGGTGATTAAAAATCTTCCAACCGACAAAAGCCCAGGACCAGATGGCTTCACAGGAGAAGTGTATGAAACATTTAGAGAAGAACTAACATCTATCCTTCTCAAACTCTTCCACAATAGAGCAGAGGGAGGAACACTGCCAAACTCATTCTATGCGGCCACTGTCACCCTGATACCAAAACCAGACAAAGATGTCACAGGAGAGAAAACTACAGGCCAATATCACTGATGAACATATATGGAAAAATCCCCAACAAGGTACTAGCAAGCAGAATCCAACAGCACATTAAAGGATCCTACACCATGATCAAGTGGGGTTTATTCCAGGAATGCAGGGATTCTTCAATAGACGCAAATCAATCGAAATGATACACCATATCAACAAACTGAAGGAGAAAAACCATATGATCATCTCAATAGATGCAGAGAAAGCTTTTGACAAAATTTAACACCCATTTATGATAAAAACACTGCAGAAAGTAGGCATAGAGGGAACTTTCCTCAAGATAATAAAGGCCATATATGACAAACCCACAGCCAACATCATCCTCAATGGTGAAAAACTGAAAGCATTTCCACTAAGATCAGGAACAAGACAAGGTTGCCCACTCTCAGCACTCTTATTCAACATAGTTTTGGAAATTTTAGCCACAGCAATGAGAGAAGAAAAGGAAATAAAAGGAATCAAAACTGGAAAAGAAGAAGTAAAGCTGTCACTGTTTGTAGATGACATGATCCTCTACATAGAGAATCCTAAAGATGCTACCAGAAAACTACTAGAGCTAATCAATGAATTTGGTAAAGTAGCAGGATACAAAATTAAGGCACAGAAATCTCTGGCATTCCTATATACTAATGATGAAAAATCTGAAAGTGAAAT
>NW_020171830.1:5903-24509 GCF_003031525.2 Neophocaena asiaeorientalis asiaeorientalis
ATCAAAAAATCTAGAAACAATAAATGCTGGAGAGGGTGTGGAAAAAAGGGAACCCTCTTGCACTGTTGGTTGAAATGTAAACTGATACAGCCACTATGGAGAACAGTATGGAGGTTCCTTAAAAAACTACAAATAGAACTACCATATGACCCAGCAATCCCACTACTGGGCATCTACCCTGAGAAGACCATCATTCAAAAAGAGTCATGTACCAAAATGTTCATTGCAGCTCTATTTACAATAGCCCGGAGATGGAAACAACCTAAGTGCCCATCATCAGATGAATGGATAAAGAAGATGTGGCACATATATACAATGGAATATTACTCAGCCATAAAAAGAAACGAAATTGAGTTATTTGTAGTGAGGTGGATGGACCTAGAGTCTGTCATACAGAGTGAAGTAAGTCAGAAAGAGAAGAACAAATACTGTATGCCAACACATATATATGGAATCTAAGGAAAAAAAAAAGTCATGAAGAACCTAGGGGTAAGATGGGAATAAAGACACAGACCTACTAGAGAATGGACTTGAGGATACGGGGAGGGGGAAGGGTGAGCTGCGACAAAGTGAGAGAGTGGCATGGACATATATACACTACCAAACGTAAAATAGATAGCTAGTGGGAAGCAGCCGCATAGCACAGGGAGATCAGCTCGGTGCTTTGTGACCACCTAGAGGGGTGGGATAGGGAGGGTGGGAGGGAGGGAGACGCAAGAGGGAAGAGATATGGGAACCCATGTGTATGTATAACTGATTCACTTTATTATAAAGCAGAAACTAACACACCATTGTAAAGCAATTATACTGCAATGAAGACTTTAATAAATAAGTAATAGGAGGAGGACACAAGATGGCAGAATAGAAGGACTTGAGCTCAACTCCTCTTTTGAATACACCAAAATCACACCTAACTGCTGAACACCCATTGACAAAAAAGACTGGAACCTACCAAAAAAGATACGCTATATCCAAAAACAAAGGAGCCACAACAAGGTGGTACGAGGTGCACTTTCACAATATAATCAAATCCCATACCCACCAGATGGGCAAGCCACAAAGTGGAAAATAACGATATCACAGAGGTTCTCCCACAGGAGTGAGAGTGAGCCCCACGTCAGGCTCTCCAGCCTGGGGGTCTGGCATCAGGAGGAAGAGCCCCCAGAACATTTGCCTTTGAAGGCCAGTGAGGCTTGAGTGCAGGAGTCGCACAGAGTCCACTCTTGGCAAAGCGCACACAAGGTTTCACGTGCACTGGGACCCTGGGCAAAACAGTGACTGCACAAGAGCCTGGGCCAGAGCTACCTGCTGGTCTTGGAGGGTCTCCTGTGGAGGTGGGGGTCAGCAGTGGTTCACAGTGAGGGCAAGGATACAAGTGGTGGAGGCCCCAGGGAATACTCATCAGCATGAGCTCTCCCAGAGGTTGCCATTTTGGCACTGAGATGGGGACCCACCCAGCAGCCTGCAGGCTCCAGTGCTGGGACGCCTCAGGCCAAACCACCCACGGGGTGGGAACACAAACCCACCCATCAGCAGACAGGCTGCCTGAAGTCATCCTGAGCCAACAGCTGTCTATGAACACAGCACTTGATGCAACCCTGTGCACCCAAGGGACAAGACCTGGCTCCACCCACCAATGGGAAGGCACCAGCCAGTCCGTCGCACCAGGAAGCCTGCACAAGCTCCTGGAACAACCTCACCCACCAGGGGGCCGACAGCAGAACCAAGAATTACAATCCTGCAGCCTGAGGAACAGAGACCACAAACAGAGAAAATTAGACAAAATGAGATGGCAGAAAAATATGTTGCAGAAAAAGGAACAAGATAATACTCCAGAAGAACTAAGAGCAGTGGACATAGGCAATCTGCCAGAAGAAGAATTAAGAGTAAAAATGATCCAGGATCTTGGAAAAAGAACGGAGTCACAGACCAAGGAGGTACAAGAAATGTTTAATAAAGAGAAGCTTCAAAAACAAATCAGAAACAGTTAACAAAATGCATTATGAACATACATACCAATAATTACCTTAGTCATAAATGGATTAAATGCTCCAACGAAAGACATAGACTGGCTGAATGGATACAAAAATAAGGCCCATATATATGCTGTCTGTAAGAGACTCACTTCAGATCTAGGGGCATATACAGACTGAAAATGAGGGGATGAAAAAACTTATTCCATGCAAATGGAAATCAGAGGAAAGCTGGAGTAGCAATGCTCATATCAGACCAAAGAGACTTTATAGTAAAGACTGTTATAAGAGACAAAGAGGGACACTACATAATGATCAAGGGACCAATCCAAGAAGAAGCTATAACAATTGAAAATATATATGTACCCAACCTAGGCACACCTCAATACATAAGGTAAATGCTAACAGCCATAAAAGGAGAAATTGACAGTAACACAATAATAGTGGGGGACTTTAACACTCCACTTTCATCAATGGACAGATCATCCAGACAGAAAATCAATAAGGAAACACAGGCCTTAACTGACACATTAGACCAGATGAACTTAAGCATCAGAGTACACACTCTTCTCAAGTGCAGTTGGAACATTCCCCAGGATAGATCACACGCTGGGCCACAAAAAGAGCCTGGGTAAATTTAAGAAAATTGAAATCATATCAAGCATCTTACCTGACCACAATACTATAAGATTAGAAATCAACTAGAAGAAAATAACCGTGAAAAACACAAACACGTGGAGGCTAAACAATATGTTACTAAACAACCAATGGATCACTGAAGAAATCAAAGAGGAATTAAAAAAAATACCTAGAGATAAATGAAAACAAAAACACGGCGATCCAAAACTTTTGGGACACAGCAAAAGCATTTCTAAGAGGGAAGTTTCTAGCCATACAACCTTACCTCAGGAAACAAGAAAAATCTCAAATAAACTAACTTTACACCTAAATCAACTAGAGAAAGAAGAACAGGCAAAACCCAATGTTAGGAAAAAGGAAATCACAAAGATCAGAGAAGAAATAAAGACAAAGAAAACAATAGAAAAGGTCAATGAAATTAAAAGGTGGTTCATTGAAAAGGTAAACAAAATTGATAAACCTTTAGCCAGACTCATCAGGAGAAAAAAGGGACAGGGCTCAAATCAATAAAATTAGAAATGAAACGGAAAAGTTACAAAGGACACCACAGAAATATAAAGGATCATAAGAGACTACTATAAGCAAAGAAATGTCAATAACATGGACAACCTAGAAGAAATGGACAAATTCTTAGAAAGGTACACTTTTTCAAGACTGAACCAAGAAGAAATTGAAAATACCAACAGACCAATCACAAGTACTGAAATTGAAGCTGTGACTGAAAAACTTCCAACAAACAAAAGTCCAGGACAGATGACTTCACAGGTGAACTCTATCAAACATTTAGAGAAGAGTTAACACCTATCCTTCTGAAACTATTGTAAAAAAATTGCAGAGGAACACTCCAAAACTCATTCTATGAGGCCAAAATCACCCTGATACGAAAACCAGACAATGATAACAAAAAAAGAAAAACATAGGCCAATATCACTGATGAACATAGACGCAAAAATCCTCAACAAAATACAAGCAAACTGAATCCAACACTACAGTAAAAGGATCTTACACCATAAACAACTGTGATTCATCCCAGGGATGCAAGAATTTTGCAACATCCACAAATCAATCAGTGTGATTACACCACATCAATAAATTGAATAAAAACCATATGCTCATCTCAACAGATGCAGAAAAAGCTTTTGATAAAATTCAACACCGATTTATGATAAAAACCCTCCAGAAAGTAGCCATAGAGGGAACTTACCTCGACATAATAAAGGCCAATATATGACAAACCCACAGCTAACATCATACTCAATGGTGAAAGCTGAAAGCATTTCCTCTGAGATCAAGCATTTCCTCTGAGGATGTCCACTCTTGCCACTTTTACTCAACACAGTTTTGTAAGTCCTAGCCATGGCAATCAGAGAAGAAAAAGAAATAAAAGGAAGCGAACTTGGAGAAGAAGAAGTAAAACTGTCACTGTTTGCAGATGACATGATACTATACAAAGAATATCCTAAAGATGCTACCAGAAAACTCCTAGAGCTAATCAGTGGATTTGGTAATGTTGCAGGATACAAAATTAATATACAGAAATCTCGTGCATTCCTATACACTAACAACAAAAGATCAGAAAGAGAAATTAAGGAAACAATCCCATTTACCATCACATCAAAAAGAATACAATACTTAGGAATAAACCACCTAAGGAGGCAAAAGACCTGTACTCAGAAAACTATAAGATGCTGATGAAAGAAATCAAAGATGACACAAACAGATGGAGAACTATACCATGTTCTTGGATTGGATGAATCAGTATGGTCAAAATCACTGCACTATCCAAAGCAATCTACAGATTCAATGCAAAGCCTTTCCAATTACACAGAACTAGAACAAAAGAATTTTAATTTGTTTGTAGACACAAAAGACCCTGCATAGCCAAAGCAATCTTGTGAAAGAAGGGCAGAGCTGGAGGAATCAGGATCCCTGACTTCAGACTATACTACAAAGCTACAGTAATCAAGACAGTACGGTACTGGCACAAAAACAGAAATATAGATCAATGGAACAGGATGGAAAGCCCAGAAATAAACCCACGCACCTATGGGTCAATCTACAACAAAGAAGCAAGAATATACAATAGAGGAAAGACAGCCTCTTCAATAAGTGGTGCTGGGAAAACTGGACAGCTGCATGTAAAAGAATGAAATCAAAACATTGTTTAACACCACAGACAAAATTAAACTCGAAATCGATTTAAGACCTAAATGTAAGACCAGATACTATAAAACTCCTAGAGGAAAACACAGGCACAACACTCTTTGACATAAATCACAGCAAGATCTTTTTCAATCCATCTCCTAGAGTAATGGAAATAAAAACAAAAATAAACAAATGGGACCTAATGAAACTTAAAAGCACAACAATGGAAACCATAAACAAAATGAAAAGACAACATACAGAATGGGAGAAAATATTTGCAAACAAAGTGACCGACAAGGGTTTAATCCCCAAAATATACAAACAGCTCATGCAGCTCAATATCAAAAAAACAACCTAATCAAAAAATGCACACAAGATCTAAATAGACGTTTCTCAAAAAAAAACAAAAAAACAAACCAAAAACATACAGATGGCCAAAAAGCACATGAAAAGATGCTCAACAGTGCTAATTATTAGAGAAATGCAAATCAAAACTACAATGAGGTACCACCTCACACCAGTCAGAACGGCCATCCTCAAAATGTCTACAAATAATAAATGCTGGAGAGGGTGTGGAGAAAAAGGAACTGTCCTACGCTGTTACTCGGACTGTAACTTGGTTTAGCCACTATGGAGAACAGTATGTGTTTCCTTAAAAAACTAAAAATAGCGTTACCATATATTCTGCAACTCCAATCCTGGACATATATCTGGAAAAGACGAAAACTCTAATTCAAAAAGATACATGCACCCCAACGTTCCTAGCAGCACTACTTCCAACAGCCAAGACATGGAAACAACCTAAATGTCCATCAACAGATGAATGGATAAACAAGATGTGGTATACATATGTGGGTGTATGTATGTATATATATACATATATATATATATATATATATACACATACATACACACATACCCATACATACAACAGAATATTACTCAGCCATAAAAAAAGAATGAAATAATGCCATTTGCAACAACGTGGACGGACCTAGAGATTATACTAAGTGAAGTAAGTCAGAGGAAGATAAATTTCATATGACATCACTTAGAGGTGGAATCTATAAATTGATACAAATGAACTTATTTACAAAACAGAAATAGACTCAAAGACTTAGAAAACAAATTTATGTTTACCAAAGGGGAAGAGTTGGGGGAAGGATAAATTAGGAGGTAGGGATTAACATATACATACTACTATATATGAAATAGATAATCAACAAGGACCTTGCATAGCACAGGGAACTCTGCTCAATATTCTGTAATACCCTATATGGGAAAAGAATCTGAAAAAGAATGAATATATATAAATGTATAAATCACTTTGCTGTATACCTGAAACTAACACAACATTGTAAATCATATATACTCACATAAAATTTTAAAAAAAGCAAAAAAACCATATCTGATTAAGGACTTGTATTCAGAAAAAAGCACTCTTACAATGGATTATTAAAAGAAAGTACTTTGTTAAAAGGGCAAACCATTTGAACAGATAATTCACCAAAGAGTGTATATGACTAAATGAGGAAGGAAAAGATGCTAAACGTCTCTACAGAATTGAAATGAAAATTAAAACCAGATGAAAAACTATTTACACATCCAATAGAATGTCTAAAATAAAAAGACCACCAACCTAAGTCTCAGCGAGGATGTGAAGTAGCTAGACCTCTCAGACACTGCTGGTGTGAATACAAAGTTATATGGCCACTTTAAGTATCTTGGCAGTTTCTAAGTATTTACACTTACCTTTACCGCTGGTCCAGCATTCCCATTATTCTAAGGAGATGGAAGCATAGGTCTGTTGAAAGATCTGTACTCAAATGTTCATATGGGCTTTAGTCTTCATAGCTAAAAATGGAAAATAAACCAAAAGTATATTAATTGGTGAATTAATAAACATACTGTGGCATATCCATTCAAAGAATACTACTCAGCAGTATGAAAGTACAAACTATTGAAATAATCAACATGATGAATCTCAAAAGCATCATGCTAATAAACGAAGCCTGACACACAAGACCATCTTATATGATTCCATTGAATTAAAATTCTAGTAAAGGCAAAATTACAGAAATAGGAAGCATCAGTGGTTGCCTATGGCTGTCACGGGAGGGTGCTGACTGCAAAGGGGCAGGAGGAAACTTGTGGGGGTGATGGAATTATTCTATATCTTGACTGTTGTTATTAAACGACTGTACATATTTGCCAAACTCATGAAGTTGTACATTTAAAATTCGTGATTTTTTTTTTCTATGTAAAGTTCACCTCAACAAAGCTGATAAAAAAGAAAGGCTCAGGAATGACTGAGAAAATAAAGAACTATTTTTCTTTGGGAATTAAGAGCTGAGGATAATATAATAAGCCAGTTGGAATGCTTTCACTACATCAGGTTCAGAAGTGACTACTAGAAAACTCGCCTAGTTTCACTGGTTTGTTTCCTTTTCCTTAAGATTAAAGATCAATTTTTCCTTTATTGGCCAAGAACCTTTCAAATTTCAGTTTTGATAAGAAAAGGGTACAGAAATGCCAGTATTCTCTTTTCCTCATTTCTGTGGGGAGACAGTATGGGGGAGGGGGAGTTTGTGATTGGGTTGGTAAAGTCCACCCCCTCACCCCACGAACTCCAAGACTGATTGTCCTGCCCCACCATAAGACTGGGATCAGACACGAGCCTACAGAAGGAAGGACATTGTGAATCTTTCCCTTACTTGCCTTAACAGCTGCTTAGGCCTAAAAACTGTCTAGCTATAAAAGATTTGTAGCACAACAGGAATTGTGGACTCAAGATAATTCTAACTACAGTGAAAAAAGCCCAGAGGCGAAGGTAATCGTTTTCTGCTATTCTTGTTCGCTTGCTACACACGTTATCAATGGCTTCATTACCAAACACGGTCACACAGAAGTATTTAAAAGTTTCCTTCTATTTGGAACATCTTTATTCCATCCTTTTATGGATTTTTCATCTTCCCTAACTGTCATCTTCAGCATTTGCAGCCCTTCTCGAGAGAGAGGAAGAAAAATATGTTGTGTGTATAATATGTGATTCAACCCTGTTGCCATCATCACGCACAGGAGAGATGGAGAGTCATAAGTTATGAGTTATCCCTCACTCCCTCATTCACAGAGATGAAAACATAGAAATGCTATCCCAACATTTAGGCAAGACATACATACCAGGAATGGCGGAGAACAATAAATTTCCCCAGCAACTCCAATACTCTTTCCACAATAAAACGATAGGATGGAGGGAAGCAATGGAAGCCTTTGGAATAAAATCACTGTGCCACCACATGCAATCTTTATTTGGATAAAAATTCTCCCTGTATTTTCAGTGTTCCAGCGGCTACAGGGATCAGAGAACCTCTAGCCACACCTATCTGTACATGGAATGGGTAGATTCAAGTAGATGGTTCTCTGGTTCAAGAGCTAGATTTGCTTGTGGGGTTTAGGGGACCATGAGACACTGCAAACTTTGTGAGCAATGACCCTAAAAAAGAGCTTCGACTTGGTAACCTTGAACCCGTTCTTCACCATACTCAGTACAAATGTGCATCCCACAGCACTAGCCATGTTAATTTCTGTGCACAATGGCCTATTCCTGGATTTGGGGCTTCAAGATCCTCATTTAAGTGTTTTCCCATATTGTAACTTTGTATATTTGGAGCTCTGAAAATCGTAACAATCAATTCAGGTCTTTGTATGAGATAATCACTGTCCTACCAAAGTTCACCCCCCAAATTGCAATTCTACAGGAATTTGTGAAGCTGTGGTATTAAAATCCCGTAAGATATATGTAGAGTGACCCCATGATATTTACAGTTCTATATATTTTTCTCCCCAGCAACATGTAGCTCTTTAAAGAATGTACTTAAAAATAGTAAACATATTTCAAACTTTCTTACACGTCCAAGTCCTGTCATACATTCTCCTTGCAAAGCAGCGTGAGAACTTAGAAGAAAAAAATTAAAAGACCATTCCAAAAAGGTTTTACGTGTGGACTCTTGTCTGTGGCAAATTCATCCTTCATCCTTAGTGAGACTATTAGAACTGCACTGGAACCTTAAAGACTGTTAAGATGAGTAAGAGCCACACTTAACAGTTGTTCCGGTAGCATCTTGACAAACAGTTTACTTTTATATCTCTCAAGAAAGCCCATAAGACAGCATGACCTAAAAATTTTTAACAAATATATTAATAAAAATTTAAACAGGCATGTATTACTTATGCTATTTTGAGTTAATTACATAATAATATTGCCTTGTGTACACCTTAATTAGATTAAATATTGATCAGTGCCCTTTCCCACTTGCCACTGATATTCCATTAACACATAATAACTGTCTTGTTATATCTAGATGTAACTTTAAATTAATTAAAGAGTCTGGCTGGAAATGAAAAGTTACAGAAAGATGTACAAAGCTAGCCCTTTTATACATAAACAGGATTGGAAACCTCAGCCTATGAATTAAAGCAGGGAAGAAAAATTAAACTCTACCTATTTTAAGGATTTAAAGTAATTAGATCTATGAACAATTATCCACAATTTTTTTTTCCATAGGGTTTCAGAAGTCATATCAGTTAGACTATAACTGATATAGTCTATCAGTTATAACTATAACTGATATAGTTATACCTATAACTCTGTATTAAGGAAGAGGTTATGAAATATTACAATTATTCCTGAGGATTATGGTCTTTGTTTATTTCAGAAAAAGAATCTAGATTTTAAACAGCATCGAAGAATTCTTAGGATGTGATTAAGGCTGTTTATTTTCATGCTGATGAGCTGAGAGCTATTTCAATGGGGAGATGCCATAATTTTCCCATGATCTGGAAAATAATTCATGGCACTTTTTAATGTTGTCATTAACTGTCATGTCTCTTGAGTTAAATATGAGCCCTGTCATTTGCAAGTCAGAAAGCAACTCCTAAATTCCTCAATTTCATTAGCAATTGATTCAAATCATTTCTCGAAAATAGTCTGAATTGACATATGAATTGTAGTGGTTCCTCAGCTTGGTGATTAATTAATCAAGCCATCAGGTTCACATTAAACTATTTATCAATCTTACGATTTCCTGCTTTTCAGAAAAAATTAAACAGCACTCTAATGATATTTTATGTTTTTTTTTTTTTTTTTTTTTTGCGGTACGCGGGCCTCTCACTGTTGTGGCCTCTCCCGTTGCAGAGCACAGGCTCCGGACGCGCAGGCTCAGCGGCCATGGCTCACGGGCCCAGCCGCTCCGCGGCATGTGGGATCTTCCCGGACCGGGGCACGAACCCGCGTCCCCCGCATCGGCAGGTGGACTCTCAACCACTGCGCCACCAGGGAAGCCCTTTTATGAGTTTTGAGAAAAATTAAAATGGGACCAAAAAAAATAATCTGGCTTCCTAATTCATGAAGCTCCATGATGTCAGTTTCTGTAAGGCCAGACACTAAAAGGAGGAGATGGGGCTGGAATCTCCACCCCAGGGAAGGCAGGGTCATTTGTATAGGTCTCAGTTTCTTCATCTGTAAAATAAGAAAATTGAACGAAATAATCTCTCATTATCTCTCACTTTCAAAATTATGTTTGTCTGTGAATCGAAATGTAATATGATAGTTATGGTTACTTTTAATTTTACTATTTTGGTGTGTGCCATTGTCCTTACATTAAAAACAAACAACCTGGGGTTACTGATAGAGCCTTAAAGACTCCACATTAAAATTATAATTGATGTTCTTGGATCAGCTACGGACACTGTTCTGCAATTGGCATTTAAAATACAATTTTCTCCTCAAGGCCACGTTAGTCTGTGTTTTTTCTAATGGGCTATTATAACAAGGGACCACAGTCAGTTGCTTTCGCCCAGAATGACAGTATCAACTTTTCCAAGATTGGGCCACACCAATAGCTGTTTGTTGGCTGAGAAAACTGCTGGCAAAACATCATGTGTTTGCCGATTTAATTTCATTCAAACTTTGCTGAGTTCAATTAATAGCTAGTTTTTTTCATAATAAACCACCAGCCAACTGAATTCAGCCCCCTTTCTTTCAAATTTGCTGTGTGTATAACTACAGAACTAATGCCTCATTCTACACAAATCCCTCTGGCATTATTTATAGAAACCTGAAGATTCTCTCTTAAAGCTAACTGCGTTTTAAGTGTTGGGCTGCCTCTGGTGTCCTAGGACAGAGACTGCAAGCCACACAGGAAGAACCCTCCGTGTGCAAGGCAGTTTGAGTGGATTTCCATTCCCTGCCTGCAGTGCTGGGACAAAGGCCAGAGGAGCAGTGTCTAAAATGACACAGGAGAAAACTATAATTCGAAAAGATACATGCACCCCAATGTTCTTTGCGGCACTATTTACAATAGCCAAGACATGGAAGCAACCTAAATATCCATCAGCAGAAGCAAATGGGACTTAATGAAAGTTAAAAGCTTTTGCACAGCAAAGGAAACCATTGCTAAAACAAAAAGACAATCTATGGAATGGGAGAAAATATTTGCATACAACATGACCAACAAGGGATTAATTTCCAAAATATACAAACAGCTCATACAGCTCAATATCAAAAAAACAAATAACCCAATCAAAAAAATAGGCAGACGATCTAAATAGACATTTCTCCAAAGAAGACATACAGAAGGCCAACAGACACATGAAAAAATGCTCAACATCGCTAATTATTAGAGAAATGCAAATCAAAACTATAATGAGGTATCACCAGTCAGAATCATCCAAGTCTACCAATAATACATGCTGGGGAGGGTGTGGAGAAAAGGGAACCCTCCTACACTGTTGGTGGGGATGTAAACTGGTTTAGCCACCATGGAGAACAGTATGTGTTTCCTTAAAAAACTAAAAATAGCATTACCATATGTTCTGCAATTCCAATCTGGAAAAGACGAAAACTCTAATTCAAAAAGATACATGCACTCCTATGTTCCCAGCAGCACTATTTACAATAGCCAAGACGTGGAAGCAACCTAAATGTCCACTGACAGATGAATCGATAAAGAAGATGTGGTACATATATACAGTGGAATATTACTCAGCCATAAAAATGAAAGAAATAATGCCATTTGCAGCAACATGGATGAACCTAGAGATTATCATACTAACTGAAGTGAGCCAGACAGACAAATCTCATATGCTATCACTTATATGTGGAATCTAAAAAAATGATGCAAATGAACTTATTTACAAAGCAGAAATAGACTCATAGACATAGAAAATAAACTTATGGTTACCAAAGGGGGAAGGGGGCGTGGGGAGGGATAAATTAGGAGTTTGGGATTAGCATATATACATACTACTATGTATAAAATAATCAACAAGGAACTACTGTATAGCACAGGGAAATATACTCAATATCTTATAATAATCTGTAAGGGAAAAGAACTTGAAAAAGAATATCTATCTATCTATCTATCTACATAACTGAATCACTTTGCTGGTACACCTGAAACTAATACAACATTGTATATCAACTATACATCAATAAAATAAATAAATAAAATGACACAGGCAGTTTTCATGGCTCATCCCTCCCTTCTCAGGAGGGTCAGGGGGATTCGTAGAAATGCAATGTCTTTTTCCTCCATTTCTTCTCATTCTCAGGGCCGGATGTCGCTGGTTCCCCCTGCACAGCATCAACTGCAGAGAAGCGGCCTTGGACCGAGAGAGGACCACAGAGAAACCAGACCACAGCGAAACCACCCCAAGAGGGGTCTTCCTGGATGGAGGCTGGGTGAAGCGACTTTTCTCTTCTAAAGCAGGGAAAATGCCTTGCATCCTGGGGAAATTTGGGGTCTCATCTTGGACCACAGTGGCGCTGGGAATCCCCTACCTCTACCCCTGTCACGGACACACATGCATTTTATGGATAAGGAGAACAAGAGCCAGATAAATAAGTAATTTGCCCAAGAATGAAACTTTTTGGAAAGCTATGTCCTATAGGGGAATGGGATGGAAATGGAAAAGCAGAAAGGCTATTTGACACACAAGCCCACAAAGGATCTCATGTTAAGACGTTACCTCCATACTAAGTGAAGTAAGTCAGATAGAGAAAGACATTTCATATGATGTCACTTATATGTGGGATCTAGAAAAAAAAATGATACAAATTAACTTACTTACAAAACAGAAACAGACTCACAGACACAGAAAACAAACTTATGGTTACCAAAGGGGAAAGCAGCGAAGGGATACATCAGGAATTTGGGATTAACAGATATACGCTACTATATATAAAACAGATAAACAACAAGGACTTACTGTATGGCACAGGGAACTATATTCAGTATCTTGTAATAACCTATAATGGAAAAGAATCTGAAAAAGAATATATGTATGTATGGCTGAGTCCCTTTGCTCACCTGAAACATTGTAAAGCAACTACACTTCAATAAAAATAAACTTTAAAAAAGAGACTTTATCTCCAAACGAGGTTATTCACACAATTGCTAAGACGCGTGACAGAACTGGGGAAAAAATAAAGTTCATCACACAACCCAAAACTTGTGCTCCATTGTGGAAAAATACTGTCTATAACCCCTATTTTATCAATTCTGTGATTATCTTATGTGTAGCACAACTATATTGCATTTTTTTTTTTTTTGCGGTACGCGGGCCTCTCACTGTTGTGGCCTCTCCCGTTGCGGAGCACAGGCTCCGGACGCGCAGGCTCAGCGGCCATGGCTCACGGGCCCAGCCGCTCCGCAGCATGTGGGATCTTCCCGGACCGGGGCACGAACCCGTGTCCCCTGCATCGGCAGGCGGATCTCAACCACTGTGCCACCAGGGAAGCCCTATTGCATTTTTTTAAGTTAAAGAGTGAATTTGTTCATCATATTTAAAAATGTAACAAAATATTTTAAAATATAACTTTCAATTTCACTCCTTCCCCCCCCACCCCAGTATACCGGAAGCCCCAAGAAAATGGAGAAGCCTAGGTCTCTTTGGACCTCACATTTGTACTGGGCATCCTTCATTTTAGTCTACACAATGCCAGAGTCCCACCCTGTGGGAAGACAAGGCCATGTATAAAAGGAAAATAACATATGGGAAAGGACATCACAGGTACCAAACGAACCACCCAAGCCCTATGACAACCTTGGTCCATTGCCAAAAGACACTTTCAATTATATTAATTAAGAGAAGGAAAAATCCCTCACCTCTAGATCATATCCTACTCCTGCTATTTTGTTATAATGCACTTGTAATGCCTAACTATCCCGAGCCCTTTCTGGAATATGCCATGCTTTCAAACTCCTGGGCTAGCACCATGAGGATGGAGAGCAACTGCATTTGCAAATGTCAGCCTACCTCATCCATCTCCCCTAATTCAAATAGTATGCATTTGAGGTTCAGCAAGTGTAGTTATATATTTTTCCTTAATGTTTTTGTAAGGTAATGGTTCTCTTATCTGAAATTCATCAGCCTGCTATAAATTTAAAGTCCATTACTGCCAATAGAGAAAAGCTAAGCACCAAACCACTTTCAATAAATTTGCACTTATGCAATTGAACTGATATGGCCTCAGAGGAAAAGGTGAAACTCATCTTGAGATATTTAAGTTAGTCTGAGTCACTGCTTTGCCTGGTGTTAAATTGGATCCATCGAGAAATGTAGGGCAGTACTCATCAGCCCTGAGTTGTAAGAAGAGATTTTAGGCTGAAAAAAATTCTGTCTCCAGCATTCATTATTAGGCGGTGTAATTCGAAGAAACCACTGGCTGGCTCTGATATTTGACACAACTAAATGCTACAAATGCAAACCCTGATGGATGAATATTTCTACGAACAACATTAATCAGGCTTGGGCAAGCCCAAGGTATAGAGATTTGTCATGTCCAGTCGTGAAGCTGCAAGTAAGAATGTCTATGCACTCAAAGCCAAGAGGACAGTTACAAACATTTGCCCAAGCCCTCAGGATTCACAGATAATACCGCTTTTACTTTATACACCCACCTGGATAAAACAATCGTCAGTTACCATCTTCTATTCCTGATGAGGGAACTGAGGCCCAGATATGTGAAATGACCACCTTTACCAGGTGTGTGAAAGCAGTGACTTGATATCATGTCCTCCTGGCTCTGTGTTTTTGGCAGTGGAAGATAAAGAACGCACCCAGTTCATGCTCAGGATACGTGAAAGCATCACCGTCACCATGGCAGACCACTGGGAATGATCAGTGTGAATTGTTAAGTTGTCGCCTCAGTGATGCATTGCAAACAGTTTCCCTGGAGAATTAACAAGTGCCTGACCACAGTATTGTATGCAAATAAATAAACAAATGCTAAAACAAAACAAAAAACAAAACCCCCAAACCAAAATCCCACCCAGTTTAGCAGCCTTAAAAGGCTGCCAGGATCTCTTGGTGAAGAAAGACATCTGGATCAGGACCCGAAAGAATAAAATGTACTCTTTGGGTGCAAAGAATCACTGCTGCATCTCCCTCGGAGGGTCAGCCTCCAGAGGTTGACCACCTGAAGCAGTTCAGCTTGGGGAGAGGGGTCTGCTGGCCAATTAGAGTTGATGGTTTTACAGGCAAAAATGTTGATGGTTTTACATGACCAGGCAAGAGCTCCCAGACTATTAGAGACTGAGGATTTAGAAATTTAAGATAAGTTCTATTTATGGTTGGAAAAAAACACCTCTCTGTAGACTCGAGCATGGGAAGTTTAGCTCCCAGGACATAATAAGCACGCTACAAGTTGTAGGGGCTTAGCTGTCAGACGTCCACACGCACAACCTCAACCCTCCTCAAGCCCTTCTCCCAACCCCACCCTCAGGGCCCATTCTGAGGCCAGAACTGGCATCACATACCAGTTGCAAGAACTGAACAGCATTTGCACTTAATTGGACGATATACATTATTCATGAGCCTTAAGTCTGTGATGATTTTCGCATTCATTAGGGGGGAACATGGGGCATTAGTTTTCTTGGTACAAAACATTCCATATTAAACTTCATTTGCAATCCACTTTTCAATGTGAGGAATTAGAAATGCTTTTAAGCAAAGTTAGGAACTATGAAATAGCTAGAGAACAAGAAGCAGCAACTTCTAAAGGTGGCGAATAAAGGAGTAAAAGCTGGGATTTCCCGATGTCTCAGTACTCACAGCTCTAAGCTCTGAGTATAGGAGAGGGAGAGTCAGCCTAAAATTCAAGCAGGGGAATAAAAGCTGCAATGATAGTAATGATAAATGTTTGTATGCATATACCTAGACTTACGTACATATATACCATATATATTATATACAAACATCTATATTTTATATTTCAATATATATAGGTATATATATACACACACACACACACACATACATGCACACATATATATTCAAAATTTATTTCAAAGCAGTGGATGAGTTGTGCAGTTTTTGCCCTACCTCTATTTTTCCAAAATTAAATGCATCATATTCTGCGAGATAAATGAGGCCTAGTTTAGGATCGTATCATGCCCTTTTTCATTCCATTTGGAAAAAAGACTTCAAAAGCTATCAGAAGCGTTTGTAGACTGAGATTGAATCTGCCTAGTTTCCCTTTTCACAAGTGTATCTAGAGCCTCAGAATTGGGATCAACTAAGTCAATCACTTTAGTTTGCACATGAAGAAACTGAGGCACAATGAGGGGTCCCGGAGCTCTAGCGCTCAGGGGATAAGAAGTGAAGAAAATCGGACTTCCTTGGCAACTTTCATGCACGCCTGCCCCACATGGTCACAGCCCCCTGGGAAAGCCTTTTAGTCAGAGGCTTTCAGATCAAACAAATCTGGTGCAAACACTACAGGATCGTGGGCAAGGCTCTTCATCTCATTAAGCTTCCATTCTTCAATTATAAAAGAAGATACATTTTGGAGGTCTGTTAGAAGGTCTAGAAGAGATAACTACAGGTAAAGCCCTTAGGACAATGCCTAGCATACACTAAACCTCCGTAAAGATTCACTGTGATTGTCCTATTTTCTTTATTATAAAGTCTGAACACACAGCTCACCTGCACAATCTAGCTATTGCTTGCTAGCTGTCCCACATTGGTGACATTTGTCTAATTTTCTCAGTTAGACGGGGAGTTCCATAGATCAGAGTCGTCTTGTAGTCCCACTTAGTATTCTCCACGCCTGGCCTTAATTCAGCTAGTGGGTGCTCCATAATGATAAGAATTGTGTTTTACATGGTGGGACAGTTTGTAACACGGAGTCCTTTCATGCACCCCTACGATCGTGATGTACCTGCCATCAGAAATCGGTGTTGATTGTGCTTTAATACTGAAGAAAAATCCCATGTACGAGACTACTGACAAGCAAAGTTCCCCTCTTTGTCTCAGTTATTGCTCACAAGGGCCCAGGCAGGCAGACACCACCACCCCCAGTAAACAGAAGAGGATAATGAGTTTTGGGGGAAAGGAGCTATACGCCTGAAGTCCAGCAACAAAGGGATGGGCCTGGAAAATAATCTCAGTGTTCCCACCCTACATCCAGCACGGATTCCACTCATATCTACCCCTTGTCCTGGTGTAGACTCACTGTCTATTGCTGTGGGTTCAACACAAAGCAAGGTCCCTGTTTAAGGACGGTGCTTTCAGAAGAGTAGGGTAAGTAGGTTGGCTCATTTCTGAAAATATTTTATTTGAGAAGGCTTCAAAGCCTGAGTAATGGGACTGCCCGTTACTGAGGTCTGAAGCATAGCTCCAAGGGGCTCATCACAAAAGTGAAATTTCTTGGAAGTTTCCCGTTAAAATTCATGTCCATTTGGGTCAACCCCACATTAAAATGTGTGTTTCTTTTAATATACATTTCCTCTTCCATCTAAAGGAAAATAGGTATTCCAAGAAAATGCACCATTTTTTTCTTACAGTTCAGGCCATCCCCGGCCCACAGGTGTACACTGAGATTCAAAAGAATGCTTGAGGGCTATCTCTAGCGTAACCCCCAAATCTCAGCTCCAGCCCACATGTGTGATGATGACCCCACAGCCTATGATCCTCGGGGCACAGCTAATGGCCCTCAGCGAGGGTGAGGGCGTGCCTGCAGACAGCAACTGGGCTGACCCTCTGTCAATTCTTCTTAAGGAGTCACTGAGGATGCCCACTTTCCCACAAAAGCCCTAAGAGCAGCCAAACTCATTTCTCTTCTGTCCATGTGTATTAATTCCTGTTTCTGTAATGAGATACAGAAGAGAAAAAAGGGGAAGAGGACTGATGTAGAATCAGATTGGGCCTGATGAGTTATGGAGCCTGCCTTCTCATCAGTGATGTAAAACAGCCCGGGCTCTATTTACTGCTGCTGTCAGCAGGATCGATAAATAACATTTTCAGTGACATGAAGAGGGAACGCGTGAGCTCAATGAAATGAAGGGGAGCCAGAGGTAGATGCAGACAATGGCCTTTTTCTCTCCCTGCCCTGGCAGGAGTCACCTGTTTGGCTGGGAGAGGCAAGGGGGTAGAAATTCGGTCTGGCCTTTAAAAAGGGAAGAGGATGCATCCCCAGGAGGAGGAGAGGGCTTCTCTGCTGAGAGGGGAGGCGAGGGAGGGCATGGTCCATTGTCACCATCACTTCCCTGCTGTATCGAGCCACACCCTGTCTGAGCTGAAAAGCCACCATCAGCTGGCCTGGGTGGGCAAAGCCCCATCTTCTTGGCCACTTCAGAGGGAGGTGTTTGACTTATTGTTTATTCTTGAGAAAGAGTACAGGGCTAAGGTGGAACCCAGAGGAGATTCGTTTGACTGCCAGAGGGCTGAGAGGATGCTGACCATTAAGAAAGGCCTCCGTGGGCTTCCCTGGTGGCGCAGTGGTTGAGAGTCCGCCTGCCGATGCAGGGACACGGGTTCATGCACCGGTCCGGGAAGATCCCATGTG